>NW_027254039.1:0-9845 GCF_044704955.1 Pristiophorus japonicus
TCATGATTTGCGACGATTAAAAAGCAACTATTATTCGTTTCTCGCTACAGGACTATTACCCGCTACCTAAAGTAGACAACCTATTCGACGCTGACAGGAGGCAAGACGTTCACCAAGCTCGATCTGATTTCGGCCGACATGATGCAGGAGCTGGAGGATTCTTCAAAGGGCCTCCCCTGCATCAACACGGAAACGGACTTTCATCTACAAAAGATGCCTGTTTGGAATTCGGTCGGCTGCAGCGATCTTCCAGAGAAACATGGAGAGCCTTCTCAAGTCGATACCACGCATGATGGTTTTTCAGGACGACATATTGGTCACGGGTTGGTACAGCGTCGAGCACCTGCAAAACCTGGAGGAGATCCTCCAGCGCCTTGATCGCTTAGGGCTGCGGCTGAAGAGGTGGACATGCATCCTCGTGGCAGCAGAATGGAGTTTTTGGTGATAAATCTCGCGGCAGACTACAATCGGGCCACATACGCCATGACAGACGCTATCAGGAACGCGCCCAGGCCACAGAACGTCAAGAAGGTGCGGTCGTTCCTGGGACTCTTCAACTATTTTGGTAACTTCCTACCGTGGTTAAGCACCCTCTTAGAGCCCCTACATATGTATTGCGCAAAGGTCGGAACTAGGTATGGGGCTAAAGACTTAAATAATTGCTTTTGAGAAAGCCAGAAACTTTTTACGCTCCAACAAGCTGCTTGTATTGAATAAAGCTTGTAAAAAATTTGTGATAGCATGTGACGCGTCGTCATACGGAGTCGGGTGTGTATTACAACCAGCTAACGTTGCGGGGAAATTGCCTATGCTTCCAGGTGCTTGTCTAAGGCCGAGAGGGCCAACAGCACGGTTGAGAAAGAGTAATTAGCGTGTGTGTTCAGGGGCAAGAATATTATTCCGTACCTGTTTGTCCCAAATTTTAGATGGAAACCGATCACATGCCCCTCACATCCCTGTTCGCTGAAAACAAGGGGGTAAATACTAATAGAAACATAGAAACATAGAATATAGCTGCAGGAGTACGCCATTCGGCCCTTCGAGCCTGCACCACCATTCAATGACTTCATGGCTGAAAATGCAACTTCAGTAGCCCATTCCTGCTTTCTCGCCAAACCCCTTGATCCCCCTAGTAGTAAGGACTACATCTAACTCTGTTTTTAATATATTTAGTGAATTGGCCTCAATAACTTTCTGTGGTAGAGAATTCCACAAGTCCACCTCTCTCTGGGTGCAGAGATTTCTCCTCAACTCGGTCCTAAATGGCTTACCCCTTATCCTTAGACTGTGACCCCTGGTTCTGGACTTCCCCAACATTGGTACATTCTTCCTGCATCTAACCTGTCTAAACCTGTCAGAATTTTAAACTTTTTTTATGAGAACCCCTCTCATTCTTCTAAACTCCACTGGGGCAGAACTTGGGCTGGGCGATGGGCTAGAAATTTGGGATTTCCAATGGGAAGCAACTTGGGCTGAGGAATGCAAAGGACCTTAGGTTGTGGGATGGGGCAGGAACCTGGCCGTGGAATGTGTCAGGAACTTTGGCTAGGGGATGGGCATGATCTTGTAATGGGGATGGGCAGGTCCTTGTGATGGGGATGGGCCAGCAACTTGGGCTCGGGAACTGGCAGGAACTTGGGCTGAGGGATGTGGCACGAAATTCGGCTGCGGGATGGGGCAGGAAATTGGGTTGGGTGATGGGGTACGAACTGAAGCTGGAGGATAAGCAGTAGCTTGTGCTTGGGCATGGGCAGGGACCTGGGCTACAAGATGGAGCTGTATCTTGGGCTAGGTGATGGGCAGCAATTGGACTGCAGTTTGAACAGGGACTTGCGCAGATGGATCGGCAGAAGTTGGGCTGATAAATGGGGCAGGAGCTAATGCTTGCTGATGGGCCAGGAAATTAGCCCAGCATGGGCAGGATCTTGGGCTCGGGGATGGGACAAGAATTTGGATTAGGTAATGAGGCAGGGACATGTGTTGCGAAGTAGGCAGTAACTTGGGTTGGTGGATGGGGCAGGAGCTTTTGCTTGTATATTCCCCAGCCCAAGATCCTGCGTCAACCGCCAAGACAATTTCTTGCAACATCCCAGCCAAAGTTCCTGCCAATCCCCCAGCACACATGCCTGTCGATACACTTAACCCAAGACCCCTCCCAATCCACCAGTCTAACTTCCTGCCGCATCAACCAGACCAAGTTCCCGCCCATTCACCAGTCCAAGTTCCTGCCCCTTCCACCAATCCAAGTTCCCGCCCCATCCAAAAGTCCAAGTTCCCGCCCCATCCACCAGTCCAAGTTCCCCCACATCCACCAATACAAGTTCCCGCCCCATCCACCAGTCCAAGTTCCTGCCCCATCCACAAGTCCAAGTTCCCGCCCACTCACCATTCCAAGTGTCTGCTCCTTCCACCAATCCAAGTTCCCGCCCCATTTAAAAGTCCAAGTTCCCGCCCCATCCACCAGTCCAAGTTCCCCCACTTCCACCAGTCCAAGTTTCTGCCCCATCTATCAATCCAGGTTTCCGCCCCATACACCAGTCCAAGTTCCTGCATCATCCACCTGTCCAATTTCCCGCCTCATCCAAAAGTCCAAGTTCCCTCACATCCACCAGTCCAAGTTCCTGCCCCATCCTGCAGTCCAAGTTCCATCCCCATCCACCAGTCCAAGTTCCCCCCCATCCACCAGTCCAAGTTCCCCCACATCCACGAGTCCAAGTTCCTGCCCATCCACCAGTCCAAGTTCCCGCTCAATCCACCAGTCCAAGTTCCTGCCCGATCCACAAGTCCAAGTGCCCGCCCCATCCACCAGTCCAAGTTTCGGCCCCAATTATCAATCCAAGTTCCCGCCCCATTCATCAGTCCAACTTTCTGCCCCATCTATCAATCCAGGTTTCCGCCCCATCCACCAGTCCAAGTTCCTGCCCAATCCACCTGTCCAACTTCCCGCCCCATCCACCAGGTCAAATTCCCGCCCCATCCATCAGATCAATTTCCCGCGCATACCACCAGTCTCTGTTCCCGCCCCATCCATCAGTCCAAATTCCCGCCCCATCCACCAGTCCAAGTTTCTGCACCATCCACCAATCCAAGTTCACGCCCCATCCACCAGTCCAAGTTCCCCCCCAACCACCAGTCCAAGTTCCCTCCCATCCACCAGTCCAATTCCCGCCCAATCCACTCGTCCAAGTTACTGCCCCATCCACCAGTCCAAGTTCCTGCCCCATCCACCTGTCCAAGTTCCTGCCCCATCCACCAGTACAAGTCCCCGGCCCATCCACCAGTCCAAGTTCCTGACCCATCCACCTGTCCAAGTTCCCGGACCATCCACCAGTTCAAATTCCCCCCCATCCACCAGTCCAAGATCCCGCCCCATCCACCAGTCCAAGTTCCTGCCGCATCCACCAGTCCAAGTTCCCTCCCCATTCACCAGTCCAAGTTCCCGGCCCCATCCACCAGTCCAAGTTCCCGGCCCATCCACCAGTCCAAGTTTCCGTCACATTCACCAGTCCAAGTTCCAACTTCATCCACCTGTCCAAGTTCCTGCCCCATCCATCAGTCAAAGTTCACGCCCCATTCACCTGTCCAAGTTCTCGCCCCATCCCCCATTCCAAGTTTTCGTCACATTCACCAGTCCAAGTTCGCACCCATCCACCAGTCCAAGTTCCATGCCATCCACCAGTCCAAGTTGACGCCCCATCCACTTGTCCAATTTCCCGCTCCATCCACCAGTCCAAGTTCCCGCCCCATCCACCAGTCCAAGTTCGCCCTCATCCACCAGTCCAAGTTCCATGCCATCCACCAGTCCAAGTTCCCCCCCATCCACCAGTCCAAGTTCCCGTTCATCCACCAGTCCACTTCCCGCCCCATCCACTAGTCCAAGTTACTGCCACATCCAGCAGAACAAGTTCCTAGCCCATCCACCAGTCCAAGTTCCCGGCCCATCCACCAGGCCAAGTTCCTGCCCGATGCACCATTCCAAGTTCCCTCCCCATTCACCAGTCCGAGTTCCCGCCCCATCCACCAGTCCAAGTTCCCGCCCCATCCTCCAGTCCAAGTTTCCATCACATTCACCAGTCCAAGTTCCTGCCTCATCCACCTGTCCAAGTTCCTGCCCCATCCACCAGTCCAATTTCACGCCCCATCCACCTGTCCAAGTTCCTGCCCCATCCACCAGTCCAACTTCACGCCCCATCCACCTTTCCAAGTTCAAGCCCCATCCACCAGTCCAAGTTCACGCCCCATCCACCTGTCCAAGTTCCCGCCCATCCATCAGTCCATTTCCCGCCCCAGCCACGAGTCAAAGTTACTGCCACCTCCACCAGTACAAGTTCCCGCCCCATCCACCAGTCCAAGTTCCTGCCCCATCCACAAGTCCAAGTGCCCGCCCCATCCACCAGTCCAAGATTCGGCCCCAATTATCAATCCAAGTTCCCGCCCCATTGACCATTCCAACTTTCTGCCCCATCTATCAATTCAGTTTTCCGCCCCATCCACCAGTCCAAGTTCCTGCCCCATGCACCAGTCCAAGTTCCCTCCCCATTCACCAGTCCGAGTTCCCGCCCCATCCACCAGTCCAAGTTCCCGCCCCATCCTCCAGTCCAAGTTTCCATCACATTCACCAGTCCAAGTTCCTGCCTCATCCACCTGTCCAAGTTCCTGCCCCATCCACCAGTCCAATTTCACGCCCCATCCACCTGTCCAAGTTCCTGCCCCATCCACCAGTCCAACTTCACGAACCATCCACCTTTCCAAGTTCAAGCCCCATCCACCAGTCCAAGTTCACGCCCCATCCACCTGTCCAAGTTCCCCCCATCCACCAGTCCAAGTTCCCGCCCATCCATCAGTACATTTCCCGCCCCATCCACTAGTCAAAGTTACTGCCACATCCACCAGTACAAGTTCCCGCCCCATCCACCAGTCCAAGTTCCTGCCCCATCCACAAGTCCAAGTGCCCGCCCCATCCACCAGTCCAAGATTCGGCCCCAATTATCAATCCAAGTTCCCGCCCGATTGACCAGTCCAACTTTCTGCCCCATCTATCAATTCAGGTTTCCGCCCCATCCACCAGTCCAAGTTCCTGCCCAATCCACCTGACCAACTTCCTGCCCCATCCACCAGTTCAAGTTCCCGCCCCATCCACCAGTTCAATTTCCCGCCCATACCACCAGTCCTAATTCCCGCCTTTTCCACCAGTCCAAGTTCCATCCCATCCACCAGTTCAATTCCCGCCCAATCCACTCATCCAAGTTACTGCCCCATCCACCAGTCCAAGGTCCTGCCCCATCCACCAGTCCAAGTTCCTGCCCCATCCACCAGTCCAAGTTCCTGCCCCATCCACCAGTCCAAGTTCCTGCCCCATCCACCAGTCCAAGTTCCCGGCCCATCCACCAGTCCAAGTTCCTGCCCCACCCACCAGTCCAAGTTCCCGGACCATCCACCAGTTCAAAGTCCCCCCCATCCACCAGTCCAAGATCACGCGCCATCCACCAGTCCAAGATCCCGCGCCATCCACCAGTCCAAGTTCCTGCCGCATCCTTCAGTCCAAATTCTCGCCCCATCCCCCAATCCAAGTTTTCGTCACATTCACCAGTCCAAGTTCGCACCCATCCACCAGTCCAAGTTCCATGCCATCCACCAGTCAAAGTTGACGCCCCATCCACCTGTCCAATTTCCCGCTCCATCCACCAGTCCAAGTTCCCGCCCCATCCACCAGTCCAAGTTCGCCCCCATCCACCAGTCCAAGTTCCATGCCATCCACCAGTCCAAGTTCCCGTTCATCCACCAGTCCACTTCCCGCCCCATCCACTAGTCCAAGTTACTGCCACATCCACCAGAACAAGTTCCTGGCCCATCCACCAGTCCAAGTTCCCGGCCCATCCACCAGGCCAAGTTCCTGCCCCATGCACCAGTCCAAGTTCCCTCCCCATTCACCAGTCCGAGTTCCCGCCCCATCCACCAGTCCAAGTTCCCGCCCCATCCTCCAGTCAAAGTTTCCATCATATTCACCAGTCCAAGTTCCTGCCCCATCCACCAGTCCAATTTCACGCCCCATCCACCTGTCCAAGTTCCTGCCCCATCCACCAGTCCAACTTCACGAACCATCCACCTTTCCAAGTTCAAGCCCCATCCACCAGTCCAAGTTCACGCCCCATCCACCTGTCCAAGTTCCCCCCCATCCACCAGTCCAAGTTCCCGCCCATCCATCAGTCCATTTCCCGCCCCATCCACTAGTCAAAGTTACTGCCACATCCACCAGTACTAGTTCCCGCCCCATCCACCAGTCCAAGTTCCTGCCCCATCCACAAGTCCAAGTGCCCGCCCCATCCACCAGTCCAAGATTCGGCCCCAATTATCAATCCAAGTTCCCGCCCCATTGACCAGTCCAACTTTCTGCCCCATCTATCAATTCAGGTTTCCGCCCCATCCACCAGTCCAAGTTCCTGCCCAATCCACCTGACCAACTTCCTGCCCCATCCACCAGTTCAAGTTCCCGCCCCATCCACCAGTTCAATTTCCCGCCCATACCACCAGTCCTAATTCCCGCCTTTTCCACCAGTCCAAGTTCCATCCCATCCACCAGTTCAATTCCCGCCCAATCCACTCATCCAAGTTACTGCCCCATCCACCAGTCCAAGTTCCTGCCCCATCCACCAGTCCAAGTTCCTGCCCCATCCACCAGTCCAAGTTCCTGCCCCATCCACCAGTCCAAGTTCCCGGCCCATCCACCAGTCCAAGTTCCTGCCCCACCCACCAGTCCATGTTCCCGGACCATCCACCAGTTCAAATTCCCCCCCATCCACCAGTCCAAGATCACGCGCCATCCACCAGTCCAAGATCCCGCGCCATCCACCAGTCCAAGTTCCTGCCGCATCCTTCAGTCCAAATTCTCGCCCCATCCCCCAATCCAAGTTTTCGTCACATTCACCAGTCCAAGTTCGCACCCATCCACCAGTCCAAGTTCCATGCCATCCACCAGTCCAAGTTGACGCCCCATCCACCTGTCCAATTTCCCGCTCCATCCACCAGTCCAAGTTCCCGCCCATCCACCAGTCCAAGTTCGCCCCCATCCACCAGTCCAAGTTCCATGCCATCCACCAGTCCAAGTTCCCCCCCATCCACCAGTCCAAGTTCCCGTTCATCCACCAGTCCACTTCCCGCCCCATCCACTAGTCCAAGTTACTGCCACATCCACCAGAACAAGTTCCTGGCCCATCCACCAGTCCAAGTTCCCGGCCCATCCACCAGGCCAAGTTCCTGCCCCATGCACCAGTCCAAGTTCCCTCCCCATTCACCAGTCCGAGTTCCCGCCCCATCCACCAGTCCAAGTTCCCGCCCCATCCTCCAGTCCAAGTTTCCATCACATTCACCAGTCCAAGTTCCTGCCTCATCCACCTGTCCAAGTTCCTGCCCCATCCACCAGTCCAATTTCACGCCCCATCCACCTGTCCAAGTTCCTGCCCCATCCACCAGTCCAACTTCACGAACCATCCACCTTTCCAAGTTCAAGCCCCATCCACCAGTCCAAGTTCACGCCCCATCCACCTGTCCAAGTTCCCCCCCATCCACCAGTCCAAGTTCCCGCCCATCCATCAGTCCATTTCCCGCCCCATCCACTAGTCAAAGTTACTGCCACATCCACCAGTACAAGTTCCCGCCCCATCCACCAGTCCAAGTTCCTGCCCCATCCACAAGTCCAAGTGCCCGCCCCATCCACCAGTCCAAGATTCGGCCCCAATTATCAATCCAAGTTCCCGCCCCATTGACCAGTCCAACTTTCTGCCCCATCCATCAATTCAGGTTTCCGCCCCATCCACCAGTCCAAGTTCCTGCCCAATCCACCTGACCAACTTCCCGCCCCATCCACCAGTTCAAGTTCGCGCCCCATTCACCAGTTCAATTTCCCGCCCATACCACCAGTCCAAATTCCCGCCTTTTCCACCAGTCCAAGTTCCCTCCCATCCACCAGTTCAATTCCCGCCCAATCCACCCATTCAAGTTACTGCCCCATCCACCAGTCCAAGTTCCTGCCCCATCCACCAGTCCAAGTTCCTGCCCCATCCACCAGTCCAAGTTCCTGCCCCATCCACCAGTCCAAGTTCCCGGCCCATCCACCAGTCCAAGTTCCTGCCCCACCCACCAGTCCAAGTTCCCGGACCATTCACCAGTTCAAATTCCCCCCCATCCACCAGTCCAAGATCACGCGCCATCCACCAGTCCAAGATCCCGCGCCATCCACCAGTCCAAGTTCCTGCCGCATCCTTCAGTCCAATTTCCCGGCCGATTCACCAATCCAAGTTCCCTCCCCATCCACCAGTCCATGTTCCCTCCCCATTCACCAGTCCGATTTTCCGCCCCATCCACCAGTCCAAGTTACCCCCCCATCCTCCAGTCCAAGTTTCGATCACATTCACCAATCCAAGTTCCTGCCTCATCCACCTGTCCAAGTTCCTGCCCCATCCACCAGTCCAAGTTCACGCCCCATCCACCTGTCCAAGTTCAAGGCCCATCCACCAGTCCAATTCACGCCCCATGCACCTTTCCAAGTTCACGCCCCTACCACCAATCCAAGTTTCCTTCACATTCACCAGAACAAGATGGATCCATCCACCAGTCCAAGTTCCATGCCATCCACCAGTCCAAGTTCCCTCACATCCACCAGTCCAAGTCCCCTCCCAATCCACCAGTCTAACTCCCTGCCGTATCAACCAGACCAAGTTCCCACCCATTCACCAGTCCAAGTTCCTGCCCCTTCCACCAATCCAAGTTCCCGCCCCAACCAAAAGTCCAAGTTCCGGCCCCATCCACCCGTCCTAGTTCTCCGCCATCCAACAGTCCAAGTTCCCCCACATCCACCAGTCCAAGTTCCTGCCCCATCCACCAGTCCAAGTTCCCGCTCCATCCACCAATCCAAGTTCCCGCCCCATCTAAAAGTCCAAGTTCCCCCACATCCACCAGTCCAAGTTGCTCTCCCATCTACCAGTCCAAGTTCCCGCTCCATCCACCAGTCCAAGTTCCCGCCCCATCCACCAGTCCAAGTTTCTGCCCCATCTATCAATCCAGGTTTCCGCCCCATCCACCAGTCCAAGTTCCTGCCCCATCCACCTGTCCAATTTCCCGCCTCATCCAAAAGTCCAAGTTCCCTCACATCCACCAGTCCAAGTTCCTGCCCCATCCACCAGTCCAAGTTCCCGCCCCATCAACCAGTCCAAGTTCCCCCCCATCCACCAGTCCAAGTTCCCCACATCCACCAGTCCAAGTTCCTGCCCATCCACCAGTCCAAGTTCACGCTCAATCCACCAGTCCAAGTTCCTGCCCCATCCACAAGTCCAAGTGCCCGCCCCATCCACCAGTCCAAGTTTCGGCCACAATTATCAATCCAAGTTCCCGCCCCATTCAACAGTCCAACTTTCTGCCCCATCTATCAATCCAGGTTTCCGCCCCATCCACCAGTCCAAGTTCCTGCCCAATCAACTTGTCCAACTTCCCGCCCCATCCACCAGTTCAAATTCCCGCCCCTTCCATCAGTTCAATTTCCCGCCCATACCACCAGTCCCTGTTCCCGCCCCATCCACCAGTCCAAATTCCCGCCCCATCCACCAGTCCAAGTTTCGGGCCCAACTACCAGTCCAAGTTCCCGCCCCATTCACCAGTCCAACTTTCTGCCCCATTTATCAATCCAGGTTTCCGCCCCATTCACCAGTCCAAGTTCCCGGCCCATCCACCAGTCCAAGTTCCCGGCCCATCCACCAGTCCAAATTCCCAGCCCATCCACCAGTCCAAGTTCCCGCCCCATCCAGCAGTCCAAGTTACCGCCCAATCTACCAGTCCAAGTTCCTGCCGCATTC
>NW_027254040.1:0-9835 GCF_044704955.1 Pristiophorus japonicus
ATCTCCCTCCCTCCGTCTCCCTCCCTCCGTCTCTCTCCCTCAGTCTCTCTCCCTCCGTCTCCCTCCCTCCGTCTCTCTCCCTCAGTCTCTCTCCCTCAGTCTCTCCCCTCCCTCAGTCTCTCTCCCTCCGTCTCCCTCCCTCAGTCTCTCCCCTCCCTCAGTCTCTCTCCCTCTGTCTCTCTCCCTCCGTCTCCCTCCCTCCATCTCCCTCACTCCGTCTCTCTCCCTCAGTCTCCCTCCCTCAGTCTCCCTCCCTCAGTCTCCCTCCCTCAGTCTCTCTCCCTCCATCTCTCTCCCTCCGTCTCTCTCCCTCAGTCTCTCTCCCTCCGTCTCTCTCCCTCAGTCTCTCTCCCTCAGTCTCCCTCCCTCCGTCTCTCTCCCTCCCTCAGTCTCCCTCCGTCTCCCTCCCTCAGTCTCTCTCCCTCAGTCTCTCTCCCTCAGTCTCCCTCCCTCACTCAGTCTCTCTCCTTCCGTCTCTCTCCCTCCCTCCGTCACCCTCCTTCAGTCTCTCTCCCTCAGTCTCTCTCCCTCCGTCTCCCTCCCTCACTCAGTCTCTCTCCCTCCCTCAGTCTCTCTCCCTCAGTCTCTCTCCCTCCGTCTCTCTCCCTCCCTCCGTCACCCTCCCTCAGTCTCTCTCCCTCAGACTCTCTCCCTCCGTCTCCCTCCCTCAGTCTCTCTCCCTCCGTCTCTCTCCCTCCCTCCGTCACCCTCCCTCAGTCTCTCTCCCTCAGACTCTCTCCCTCCGTCTCCTTCCGTCACTCAGTCTCTCTCCCTCAGTCTCTCTCCCTCCGTCTCTCTCCCTCAGTCTCTCTCCCTCCCTCAGTCTCTCTCCCTCCGTCTCTCTCCCTCCCTCTCTCTCCCTCAGTCTCTCTCCCTCCGTCTCCCTCCCTCTGTCTCTCCCCCTCCGTCTCCCTCCCTCCGTCTCTCTCCCTCCGTCTCTCTCCCTCCTTCTCTCCCCCTCAGTCTCTCTCCCTCCGTCTCTCTCCCTCAGTCTCTCTCCCTCCGTCTCTCTCCCTCAGTCTCTCCCCCTCAGTCTCTCCCCCTCAGTCTCTCTCCCTCAGTCTCTCTCCCTCAGTCTCTCTCCCTCAGTCTCCCTCCCTCAGTCTCTCTCCCTCCGCCTCTCTCCCTCTGTCTCTCTCCCTCAGTCTCCCTCCCTCAGTCTCTCTCCCTCCGTCTCTCTCCCTCCGTCTCTCTCCCTCAGTCTCTCTCCTTCAGGCTCTCTCCCTCCGTCTCTCTCCCTGCGTCTCTCTCCATCCGTCTCTCTCCCTCTGTCTCTCTCCCTCAGTCTCCCTCCCTCAGTCTCTCTCCCTCCGTCTCTCTCCCTCCGTCTCTCTCCCTCCGTCTCTCTCCCTCAGTCTCTCTCCCTCAGTCTCTCTCCCTCAGTCTCCCTCCCTCAGTCTCTCCCTCCCTCCGTCTCTCTCCCTCAGTCTCTCTCCCTCCTTCTCCCTCCCTCCGTCTCCCTCCCTCAGTCTCTCCCTCCCTCCGTCTCTCTCCCTCAGTCTCTCCCCTCCCTCAGTCTCTCCCCTCCCTCAGTCTCTCTCCCTCCGTCTCCCTCCCTCCGTCTCTCTCCCTCAGTTTCCCTCCCTCAGTCTCTCTCCCTCAGTCTCTCTCCCTCCGTCTCCCTCCCTCAGTCTCTCTCCCTCCGTCTCCCTCCCTCCGTCTCCCTCCCTCCGTCTCTCTCCCACAGTCTCCCTCCCTCCGTCTCTATCCCTCAGTCTCTCTCCCTCAGTCTCTCTCCCTCCGTCTCTCTCCCTCAGTCTCTCTCCCTCCGTATCTCTCCCTCAGACTCCCTCCCTCAGTCTCTCTCCCTCCGTCTCCCTCCCTCCGTCTCTCTCCCTCAGTCTCTCTCCCTCCCTCCGTCTCCCTCCCTCAGTCTCTCTCCCTCAGTCTCTCTCCCTCCCTCAGTCTCTCTCCCTCAGTCTCGCTCCCTCCGTCTCTCTCCCTCTGTCTCTCTCCCTCAGTCTCTCTCCCTCCGTCTCCCTCCCTCAGTCTCTCCCCCTCCGTCTCCCTCCCTCCGTCTCTCTCCCTCAGTCTCTCTCCCTCCGTCTCCCTCCCTCCGTCTCCCTCCCTCCGTCTCTCTCCCTCAGTCTCTCTCCCTCCGTCTCCCTCCCTCCGTCTCTCTCCCTCAGTCTCTCTCCCTCAGTCTCTCCCCTCCCTCAGTCTCTCTCCCTCCGTCTCCCTCCCTCAGTCTCTCCCCTCCCTCAGTCTCTCTCCCTCTGTCTCTCTCCCTCCGTCTCCCTCCCTCCATCTCCATACTTCCGTCTCTCTCCCTCAGTCTCCCTCCCTCAGTCTCCCTCCCTCAGTCTCCCTCCCTCAGTCTCTCTCCCTCCATCTCTCTCCCTCCGTCTCTCTCCCTCAGTCTCTCTCCCTCCGTCTCTCTCCCTCAGTCTCTCTCCCTCAGTCTCCCTCCCTCCGTCTCTCTCCCTCCCTCAGTCTCCCTCCGTCTCCCTCCCTCAGTCTCTCTCCCTCAGTCTCTCTCCCTCAGTCTCCCTCCCTCACTCAGTCTCTCTCCTTCCGTCTCTCTCCCTCCCTCCGTCACCCTCCTTCAGTCTCTCTCCCTCAGTCTCTCTCCCTCCGTCTCCCTCCCTCACTCAGTCTCTCTCCCTCAGTCTCTCTCCCTCCGTCTCTCTCCCTCCCTCCGTCACCCTCCCTCAGTCTCTCTCCCTCAGACTCTCTCCCTCCGTCTCCCTCCCTCAGTCTCTCTCCCTCCGTCTCTCTCCCTCCCTCCGTCACCCTCCCTCAGTCTCTCTCCCTCAGACTCTCTCCCTCCGTCTCCTTCCGTCACTCAGTCTCTCTCCCTCAGTCTCTCTCCCTCCGTCTCTCTCCCTCAGTCTCTCTCCCTCCCTCAGTCTCTCTCCCTCAGTCTCGCTCCCTCCGTCTCTCTCCCTCCCTCTCTCTCCCTCAGTCTCTCTCCCTCCGTCTCCCTCCCTCTGTCTCTCCCCCTCTGTCTCCCTCCCTCCGTCTCTCTCCCTCCTTCTCTCCCCCTCAGTCTCTCTCCCTCCGTCTCTCTCCCTCAGTCTCTCTCCCTCCGTCTCTCTCCCTCAGTCTCTCCCCCTCAGTCTCTCTCCCTCAGTCTCTCTCCCTCAGTCTCTCTCCCTCAGTCTCCCTCCCTCAGTCTCTCTCCCTCCGCCTCTCTCCCTCTGTCTCTCTCCCTCAGTCTCCCTCCCTCAGTCTCTCTCCCTCCGTCTCTCTCCCTCCGTCTCTCTCCCTCAGTCTCTCTCCTTCAGGCTCTCTCCCTCCGTCTCTCTCCCTGCGTCTCTCTCCATCCGTCTCTCTCCCTCTGTCTCTCTCCCTCAGTCTCCCTCCCTCAGTCTCTCTCCCTCCGTCTCTCTCCCTCCGTCTCTCTCCCTCAGTCTCTCTCCCTCAGTCTCTCTCCCTCAGTCTCCCTCCCTCAGTCTCTCCCTCCCTCCGTCTCTCTCCCTCAGTCTCTCTCCCTCCGTCTCCCTCCCTCCGTCTCCCTCCCTCAGTCTCTCCCTCCCTCCGTCTCTCTCCCTCAGTCTCTCCCCTCCCTCAGTCTCTCTCCCTCCGTCTCCCTCCCTCCGTCTCTCTCCCTCAGTTTCCCTCCCTCAGTCTCTCTCCCTCAGTCTCTCTCCCTCCGTCTCCCTCCCTCAGTCTCTCTCCCTCAGTCTCTCTCCCTCCGTCTCCCTCCCTCCGTCTCCCTCCCTCCGTCTCTCTCCCACAGTCTCCCTCCCTCCGTCTCTATCCCTCAGTCTCTCTCCCTCAGTCTCTCTCCCTCCGTCTCTCTCCCTCAGTCTCTCTCCCTCCGTATCTCTCCCTCAGACTCCCTCCCTCAGTCTCTCTCCCTCCGTCTCCCTCCCTCCGTCTCTCTCCCTCCCTCAGTCTCCCTCCCTCCGTCTCCCTCCCTCAGTCTCTCTCCCTCAGTCTCTCTCCCTCAGTCTCTCTCCCTCCGTCTCCCTCCCTCACTCAGTCTCTCTCCCTCCCTCAGTCTCTCTCCCTCAGTCTCTCTCCCTCCGTCTCTCTCCCTCCCTCCGTCACCCTCCCTCAGTCTCTCTCCCTCAGTCTTTCTCCCTCCGTCTCCCTCCCTCAGTCTCTCTCCCTCAGTCTCTCTCCCTCCCTCAGTCTCTCTCCCTCAGTCTCGCTCCCTCCGTCTCTCTCCCTCTGTCTCTCTCCCTCAGTCTCTCTCCCTCCGTCTCCCTCCCTCAGTCTCTCCCCCTCCGTCTCTCTCCCTCCGTCTCTCCCCTCCCTCAGTCTCTCTCCCTCCGTCTCTCTCCCTCCGTCTCCCTCCCTCCGTCTCTCTCCCTCCGTCTCTCTCCCTCCGTCTCTCTCCCTCCGTCTCCCTCCCTCCGTCTCCCTCTCTCCATCTCTCTCCCTCAGTCTCTCTCCCTCAGTCTCTCTCCCTCAGTCTCTCCCTCCCTCAGTCTCTCCCTCCCTCAGACTCCCTCCCTCAGTCTCTCTCCCTCCGTCTCTCTCCCTCCGTCTCTCTCCCTCAGTCTCTCTCCCTCCGTCTCTCTCCCTCAGTCTCTCTCCCTCCGTCTCTCTCCCTCAGTCTCTCTCCCTCAGTCTCTCTCCCTCAGTCGCTCTCCCTCCGTCTCCCTCCCTCAGTCTCTCCCCTCACTCAGTCTCTCTCCCTCCATCTCTCTCCCTCCGTCTCTCTCCCTCCGTCTCTCTCCCTCAGTCTCTCTCCCTCAGTCTCTCTCCCTCAGTCTCCCTCCCTCAGTCTCCCTCCCTCCGTCTCCCTCCCTCCGTCTTCCTCCCTCAGTCTCTCCCTCCCTCCGTCTCCCTCCCTCCGTCTCCCTCCCTCAGTCTCTCCCTCCCTCCGTCTCTCTCCCTCAGTCTCTCTCCCTCAGTCTCTCTCCCTCCGTCTCTCTCCCTCAGTCTCCCTCCCTCAGTCTCTCTCCCTCCGTCTCCCTCCCTCCGTCTCCCTCCCTCCGTCTCTCTCCCACAGTCTCCCTCCCTCCGTCTCCCTCCCTCCGTCTCTATCCCTCAGTCTCTCTCCCTCCGTCTCTCTCCCTCAGTCTCCCTCCCTCAGTCTCCCTCCCTCCGTCTCTCTCCCTCCCTCAGTCTCCCTCCCTCCATCTCTCTCCCTCAGTCTCTCTCCCTCAGTCTCTCTCCCTCCGTCTCTCTCCCTCCGTCTCTCTCCCTCCGTCTCTCTCCCTCCGTCTCCCTCCCTTAGTCTCTCCCCTCCCTCAGTCTCTCTCCCTCCGTCTCTCACCCTCCGTCTCCCTCCCTTCGTCTCTCTCCCTCCCTCCGTCTCTCTCCCTCAGTCTCTCTCCCTCAGTCTCTCTCCCTCTGTCTCTCTCCCTCCGTCTCTCTCCCTCAGTCTCTCTCCCTCCGTCTCTCTCCCTCAGTCTCTCTCCCTCAGTCTCTCTCCCTCAGTCTCTCTCCCTCAGTCTCTCCCCTCCCTCAGTCTCTCTCCCTCCGTCTCCCTCCCTCAGTCTCTCCCCTCCCTCAGTCTCTCTCCCTCCGTCTCTCTCCCCCTTGTCTCCCTCCCTCCGTCTCTCTCCCTCAGTCTCCCTCCCTCAGTCTCCCTCCCTCAGTCTCTCTCCCTCCGTCTCTCTCCCTCCGTCTCTCTCCCTCAGTCTCTCTCCCTCCGTCTCCCTCCCTCACTCAGTCTCTCTCCCTCCCTCAGTCTCTCTCCCTCAGTCTCTCTCCCTCCGTCTCTCTCCCTCCCTCCGTCACCCTCCCTCAGTCTCTCTCCCTCAGTCTCTCTCCCTCCGTCTCCCTCCCTCAGTCTCTCTCCCTCAGTCTCTCTCCCTCCCTCAGTCTCTCTCCCTCAGTCTCGCTCCCTCCGTCTCTCTCCCTCTGTCTCTCTCCCTCAGTCTCTCTCCCTCCGTCTCCCTCCCTCAGTCTCTCCCCCTCCGTCTCCCTCCCTCCGTCTCTCTCCCTCCGTCTCTCTCCCTCCATCTCTCTCCCTCCGTCTCTCCCCCTCAGTCTCTCTCCCTTCGTCTCCCTCCCTCAGTCTCTCTCCCTCAGTCTCTCTCCCTCCGTCTCCCTCTCTCCCTCCCTCAGTCTCTCTCCCTCAGTCTCTCTCCCTCCGTCTCTCTCCCTCCCTCCGTCACCCTCCCTCAGTCTCTCTCCCTCCGTCTCCCTCCCTCAGTCTCTCTCCCTCAGTCTCTCTCCCCCCCTCAGTCTCTCTCCCTCAGTCTCGCTCCCTCCGTCTCTCTCCCTCCACTCTCTCCCTCAGTCTCTCTCCCTCCGTCTCCCTCCCTCAGTCTCTCCCCCTCCGTCTCTCTACCTCCGTCTCTCTCCCTCCGTCTCTCTCCCTCAGTCTCTCTCCCTACGTCTCCCTCCCACAGTCTCTCGCCCTCCGTCTCTCTCCCTCCGTCTCTCTCCCTCCGTCTCTCCCCCTCCGTCTGTCCCCCTCAGTCTCTCTCCTTCAGTCTCTCTCCCTCAGTCTCTCTCCCTCAGTCTCTCTCCCTCCGTCTCTCTGCCTCAGTCTCTCTCCCTCCGTCTCTCTCCCTCAGTCTCTCTCCCTCAGTCTCTCTCCCTCCGTCTCCCTCCCTCAGTCTCTCCCCTCCCTCAGTCTCTCTCCCTCCATCTCTCTCCCTCCGTCTCTCTCCCTCCGTCTCCCTCCCTCCGTCTCCCTCCCTCCGTCTCCCTCCCTTAGTCTCTCCCCCTCCGTCTCTCTACCTCCGTCTCTCTCCCTCCGTCTCTCTCCCTCAGTCTCTCTCCCTACGTCTCCCTCCCACAGTCTCTCGCCCTCCGTCTCTCTCCCTCCGTCTCTCTCCCTCCGTCTCTCCCCCTCCGTCTGTCCCCCTCAGTCTCTCTCCTTCAGTCTCTCTCCCTCAGTCTCTCTCCCTCAGTCTCTCTCCCTCCGTCTCTCTGCCTCAGTCTCTCTCCCTCCGTCTCTCTCCCTCAGTCTCTCTCCCTCAGTCTCTCTCCCTCCGTCTCCCTCCCTCAGTCTCTCCCCTCCCTCAGTCTCTCTCCCTCCATCTCTCTCCCTCCGTCTCTCTCCCTCCGTCTCCCTCCCTCCGTCTCCCTCCCTCCGTCTCCCTCCCTCAGTCTTTCTCCCTCATTCTCCCTCCCTCATTCTCCCTCCCTCCGTCTCTCTCCCTCCATCTCCCTCCCTCCGTCTCTCTCCCTCAATCTCTCTCCCTCCGTCTCCCTCCCTCAGTCTCTCCCCTCACTCAGTCTCTCTCCCTCCGTCTCCCTCCCTCAGTATGTCTCCCTCCCTCCGTCTCTCTCCCTCAGTCTCTCTCCCTCAGTCTCTCTCCCTCCGTCTCTCTCCCTCCGTCTCTCTCCCTCAGTCTCTCTCCCTCAGTCTCTCTCCCTCCGTCTCTCTCCCTCAGTCTCTCTCCCTCAGTCTCTCCCCTCCCTCAGTCTCTCTCCCTCCGTCTCCCTCCCTCAGTCTCTCCCCTCCCTCAGTCTCTCTCCCTCCGTCTCTCTCCCTCCGTCTCCCTCCCTCCGTCTCCCTCTCTCCGTCTCTCTCCCTCAGTCTCCCTCCCTCAGTCTCCCTCCCTCAGTCTCTCTCCCTCCGTCTCTCTCCCTCCGTCTCTCTCCCTCAGTCTCTCTCCCTCAGTCTCTCCCTCCCTCCGACTCTCTCCCTCAGTCTCTCTCCCTCCGTCTCTCTCCCTCCGTCTCTCTCCCTCCGTCTCCCTCCCTCCGTCTCCCTCTCTCCGTCTCTCTCCCTCAGTCTCTCTCCCTCAGTCTCCCTCCCTCAGTCTCTCTCCCTCCGTCTCTCTCCCTCAGACTCTCTCCCTCCGTCTCTCTCCCTCAGTCTCTCCCTCCCTCCGACTCTCTCCCTCAGTCTCTCTCCCTCCGTCTCCCTCCCTCCGTCTCCCTCCCTCCTCTCCCTCCCTCAGTCTCTCCCTCCCTCCGTCTCTCTCCCTCAGTCTCTCTCGCTCCGTCTCGCTCCCTCCGTCTCCCTCCCTCCTTCTCTCCCCTCCCTCAGTCTCTCTCCCTCAGTCTCTCTCCCTCAGTCTCTCTCCCTCAGTCTCTCTCCCTCAGTCTCTCTCCCTCCGTCTCCATCCCTCACTCAGTCTCTCTCCCTCCCTCAGTCTCTCTCCCTCAGTCTCTCTCCCTCCGTCTCTCTCCCTCCCTCCGTCACCCTCCCTCAGTCTCTCTCCCTCAGTCTCTCTCCCTTCGTCTCCCTCCCTCAGTCTCTCTCCCTCAGTCTCTCTCCCTCCCTCAGTCTCTCTCCCTCAGTCTCGCTCCCTCCGTCTCTCTCCCTCCGTCTCTCTCCCTCAGTCTCTCTCCCTCCATCTCCCTCCCTCCGTCTCCCTCCCTCCGTCTCTCTCCCTCAGTCTCTCTCCCTCCGTCTCCCTCCCTCCGTCTCTCTCCCTCAGTCTCTCTCCCTCAGTCTCTCCCCTCCCTCAGTCTCTCTCCCTCCGTCTCCCTCCCTCAGTCTCTCCCCTCCCTCAGTCTCTCTCCCTCTGTCTCTCTCCCTCCGTCTCCCTCCCTCCATCTCCCTCACTCCGTCTCTCTCCCTCAGTCTCCCTCCCTCAGTCTCCCTCCCTCAGTCTCCCTCCCTCAGTCTCTCTCCCTCCATCTCTCTCCCTCCGTCTCTCTCCCTCAGTCTCTCTCCCTCCGTCTCTCTCCCTCAGTCTCTCTCCCTCAGTCTCCCTCCCTCCGTCTCTCTCCCTCCCTCAGTCTCCCTCCGTCTCCCTCCCTCAGTCTCTCTCCCTCAGTCTCTCTCCCTCAGTCTCCCTCCCTCACTCAGTCTCTCTCCTTCCGTCTCTCTCCCTCCCTCCGTCACCCTCCTTCAGTCTCTCTCCCTCAGTCTCTCTCCCTCCGTCTCCCTCCCTCACTCAGTCTCTCTCCCTCCCTCAGTCTCTCTCCCTCAGTCTCTCTCCCTCCGTCTCTCTCCCTCCCTCCGTCACCCTCCCTCAGTCTCTCTCCCTCAGACTCTCTCCCTCCGTCTCCCTCCCTCAGTCTCTCTCCCTCCGTCTCTCTCCCTCCCTCCGTCACCCTCCCTCAGTCTCTCTCCCTCAGACTCTCTCCCTCCGTCTCCTTCCGTCACTCAGTCTCTCTCCCTCAGTCTCTCTCCCTCCGTCTCTCTCCCTCAGTCTCTCTCCCTCCCTCAGTCTCTCTCCCTCCGTCTCTCTCCCTCCCTCTCTCTCCCTCAGTCTCTCTCCCTCCGTCTCCCTCCCTCTGTCTCTCCCCCTCCGTCTCCCTCCCTCCGTCTCTCTCCCTCCGTCTCTCTCCCTCCTTCTCTCCCCCTCAGTCTCTCTCCCTCCGTCTCTCTCCCTCAGTCTCTCTCCCTCCGTCTCTCTCCCTCAGTCTCTCCCCCTCAGTCTCTCCCCCTCAGTCTCTCTCCCTCAGTCTCTCTCCCTCAGTCTCTCTCCCTCAGTCTCCCTCCCTCAGTCTCTCTCCCTCCGCCTCTCTCCCTCTGTCTCTCTCCCTCAGTCTCCCTCCCTCAGTCTCTCTCCCTCCGTCTCTCTCCCTCCGTCTCTCTCCCTCAGTCTCTCTCCTTCAGGCTCTCTCCCTCCGTCTCTCTCCCTGCGTCTCTCTCCATCCGTCTCTCTCCCTCTGTCTCTCTCCCTCAGTCTCCCTCCCTCAGTCTCTCTCCCTCCGTCTCTCTCCCTCCGTCTCTCTCCCTCCGTCTCTCTCCCTCAGTCTCTCTCCCTCAGTCTCTCTCCCTCAGTCTCCCTCCCTCAGTCTCTCCCTCCCTCCGTCTCTCTCCCTCAGTCTCTCTCCCTCCTTCTCCCTCCCTCCGTCTCCCTCCCTCAGTCTCTCCCTCCCTCCGTCTCTCTCCCTCAGTCTCTCCCCTCCCTCAGTCTCTCCCCTCCCTCAGTCTCTCTCCCTCCGTCTCCCTCCCTCCGTCTCTCTCCCTCAGTTTCCCTCCCTCAGTCTCTCTCCCTCAGTCTCTCTCCCTCCGTCTCCCTCCCTCAGTCTCTCTCCCTCCGTCTCCCTCCCTCCGTCTCCCTCCCTCCGT
>NW_027254041.1:0-9825 GCF_044704955.1 Pristiophorus japonicus
CATCCTCTGTCTCTCTCTCTCTCTCTCCCTTTCTCTCCCCTTCCATCCTCTGTCTCTCTCTCTCTCTCTCTCTCACTCCCTTTCTCTCCCCTCCCATCCTCTGTCTCTCTCTCTCTCTCTCTCTCTCTCTCCTTTCTCTCCCCTCCCATCCTCTGTCTCTCTCTCTCTCTCTCTCTCTCTTTCCCTCTCCCTGCGCTCCTGTTCCTCCTCTCCCTCCCTACCCTCTACCCGTCTATCACGCAGTCCCTCTGTGTCTCTCACTCCCTTCCCCTCCCTCTGTTCTTTCGCTCCCCTCCATTCTCCCTCTCGCCCCTCTCCCCTCCCTTCGCTATCTCTTCCTCATTCCCCCTCTCCCTCGTTCCTGCACAAAAGGCTAGCGGAAATCCAGAACCCCTGAAGCTGACCGACGAGGAAGCCCGAGATCGATTGAGTTTCGTCGGCTAAATGTATCCTGGAGCAAGGGCGGGGCCATGGATCTGAGCTGTCAATCAGCCAGGGTCCCATTCAACGAGCGGAGCAGGCTCGAGGGACTGAATGGCCTCCTCCTAAAGTTCCCTCCCGATACAACCTCCCTCCCCTCCCCTCAGCACGATCTCTGGGCTCCTCCAATTCTGGCCTCAGGTCCATTCCCTCCAGCCCCACAACCCCCCGAGATGTCTGCGCTCCTCTAATTCTGCCCCCCTGACCATCCCTGATTATAATCGCTCCACCATCGGTGGCCGTGCCTTCTGTTGCCTGGGCCCCAAGCTCCGGAACTCCCTCCCTAAACCTCTCCGCCTCTCTACCTCTCTCTCCTCCTTCAAGACGCTCCTTAAAACCCACCTCTGTGACCAAGCACCTGCCCTAATAGCTCCTTATGTGGCTCGGTGTCAAATGTAGTCTCGTAACACTCCTGTGAAGTGCCTCGGGACCTTTAAGACATTAAAGGCGCTACTTAAATGCAGTTATTGTTGTTGTTGATACATAAGAACATAAGAACGTAAGAATTAGGAACAGGAGTAGGCCATCTAGCCCCTCGAGCCCGCTCCGCCATTCAACAAGATCATGGCTGATCTGGCCGTGGACTCAGCTCCACTTACCCGCCTGCTCCCCGTAACCCTTAATTCCCTTATTGGTTAAAAATCTATCCATCTGTGACTTGAATACATTCAATGAGCTAGCCTCAACTGCTTCCTTGGGCAGAGAATTCCACAGATTCACAACCCTCTGGGAGAAGAAATTCCTTCTCAACTCGGTTTTAAATTGGCTCCCCCTGTATTTTGAGGCTGTGCCCCCCTAGTTCTAGTCTCCCCGACCAGTGGAAACAACCTCTCTGCCTCTATCTTGTCTATCCCTTTCATTATTTTAAATGTTTCTATAAGATCACCCCTCATCCTTCTGAACTCCAACGAGTAAAGACCCAGTCTGCTCAATCTATCATCATAAGGTAACCCCCTCATCTCCGGAATCAGCCGAGTGAATCGTCTCTGTACCCCCTCCAAAGCCAGTAGATTTCAACAGCTATTCTGCTGCACTTGCACCGATCCTTAGCATAACGACTCAATCACTCCCCAACATTAACTCCTTTGCCGTCTTCAATCATTGACTCCCTGGTATGGGTAATGAACAAATTGATGGGTGACAATCCTATGTCACTAAGCTCTGGCATTCCCTCTCTAAACCTCTCCGCCTCTCTACCTCTCCTTCAAAAAGTAAATTCATTCGTTCCTGGGATGTGGGCGTCGCTGGGCATTTATTGCCCGTCCCCTAATCGCCCCTGGAGAAGGTGGTGGTGAGCCGCCTTCTTGAACCGCTGCAGTCCGTGTGGTGAAGGTGCTCCCACAGTGCTGTTAGGGAGGGAGTTCCAGGATTGTGACCCAGCGACGATGGAGGAACGGCCGATATATTCCCAAGTCGGGATGGTGTGTGACTGGGAGGGGAACGTGGAGGTGGTGGTGTTCCCATGCGCCTGCTGCCCTTGTCCTTCTGGGGGGTAGAGGTCGCGGGTTTGGGAGGTGTTGCCGAAGAAGCCTTGGCGAGTTGCCGCGGTGCATCTTGTAGACGGTGCACACTGCAGCCACGGTGCTGACATTGCCGTCTCGGTTTGGTGTCTCACTGGGCAGTTAAGTGTCAACCACATTGCTGGGGGTCTGGAGTCACATAACGGCCAGACCGGGTAAGGACGGCAGATTTCCCTCCCCGAAAGGACATTACTGAACCAGCAGGGAATTCCCAACAAACCGGTGGTTTCATGGTTACCAGTACTGATAACTGGCTTTTTAATTCCACATGTATTTAATGAACTGAATTTAAATAATCCCACCTGCCATTGTGAGATTTTGAACTCGTGTCGATGGTTTACCAGTCCAGCAAAATAACCACTATGCTACCGTTTTAAGGCTCTTCCCACGCACTCCTGCGTTCTACCCGTCGTAAACAAGAGGTGATCCCAAACTCGGCTGCCCCGTGTCCTAATTCGCACCGAGTCCCGCTCACCCATCACCCCCTGTGCTCGCTGCCCCGTGTCCTAACTCACACCCAGTCCCCCTCACCCATCACCCCCTGTGCTCACTGCCCCCGTGTCCTAACTCGCACCGAGTCCCGCTCACCCATCACCCCCTGTGCTCACTGCCCCGTGTCCTAACTCGCACCCAGTCCCGCTCACCCATCACCCCCTGTGCTCACTGCCCCGTGTCCTAACTCGCACCGAGTCCCGCTCACCCATCACCCCCTGTGCTCGCTGCCCCGTGTCCTAACTCGCACCGAGTCCCGCTCACCCATCACCCCCTGTGCTCACTGCCCCGTGTCCTAACTCGCACCGAGTCCCGCTCACCCATCACCCCCTGTGCTCGCTGCCCCGTGTCCTAACTCACACCGAGTCCCGCTCACCCATCATCCCCTGTGCTCGCTGCCCCGTGTCCTAACTCGCACCGAGTCCCACTCACCCATCACCCGCTGTGCTCACTGCCCACGTGTCCTAACTCGCACCCAGTCCCGCTCACCCATCACCCCCTGTGCTCACTGCCCCGTGTCCTAACTCGCACCGAGTCCCGCTCAACCATCACCCCCTGTGCTCACTGCCCCCGTGTCCTAACTCGCACCGAGTCCCGCTCACCCATCACCCCCTGTGCTCGCTGCCCCGTGTCCTAACTCGCACCCAGTCCCCCTCACCCATCACCCCCTGTGCTCACTGCCCCGTGTCCTAACTCGCACCAAGTCCCGTTCACCCATCACCCCCTGTGCTCACTGCCCCGTGTCCTAACTCGCACCGAGTCCCGCTCACCCATCACCCCCTGAGCTCGCTGACCGACACTGGCTCCCGGTTAAGCAGCGCCTCAATTTCAAATTTCTCATCCTTGTTTTCAAATCCCTCCATGGCCCTCGCCCCCTCCCTATCTCTGTAATCTCCTCCAGCCCCACAACCCCCCGAGATGTCTGCGCTCCTCTAATTCTGCCCCCCTGACTATCCCTGATTATAATCGCTCCACCATCGGTGGCCGTGCCTTCTGTTGCCTGGGCCCCAAGCTCTGGAACTCCCTCCCTGAACCTCTCCGCCTCGCTACCTCTCTCTCCTCCTTCAAGACGCTCCTTAAAACCTACCTCTGTGACCAAGCCTGCCCTAATTTCTCCTTATGTGGCTTGGTGTTAGAGTTTTTGGACCTTTTCCTCATCAGAGGCAGTCCCTCGGAATCGAGGAAGACTTGCTTCCACTCTAAAAGTGAGTTCTCAGGTGGCTGAACAGTCCAATACGGGAACCACAGTCCCTGTCACAGGTGGGACAGACAGTGGTTGAGGGAAGGGGAGGGTGGGACTGGTTTGCCGCACGCTCCTTCCGCTGCCTGCGCTTGCTTTCTGCGCGCTCTCGGCGATGAGACTCGAGGTGCTCAGCGCCCTCCCGGATGCACTTCCTCCACTTAGGGGCGGGACTGGTCTTTGGGCCCAGGGACTCCCAGGTGTCGGTGGGAGATGTTGCACTTTATCAGGGGAGGCTTTGAGGGGTGGTCCCTTGTAACGTTTCCTCTGCCCACCTGGGGCTCGCTTGCCGTGAAGGAGTTCTGAGTAGAGCGCTTGCTTTGGGAGTCTCGTGTCTGGGGCATGCGGACAATGTGGCCCTGCCCAGCGGAGCTGGTCGAGTGTGTGGTCAGTGCTTCGATGCTGGGGATGTTGGTCTGGTCGAGGACACTAACGTTGGTGGTCTGTCCTCCCAGGGGATTTGCAGGATCTTGCGGAGACATCGTTGGTGGTATTTCTCCAGCGACTTGAGGTGTCTACTGTACATGGTCCATGTCTCTGAGCCACACAGGAGGGCGGGTATCACTACGCTTAACATGTTAAAGGCCGCTGTATCAATAGTTGTTGTTGTTGATGTCTGCTCTTTCTCTCTCCTCTCCCTGTAGGAGTATGACGTGGAGACACCCTACGGGACTCTGCATGTGACACTCCACGGGTCGCCCAAGGGGAACCGTCCTGCCATCCTCACCTACCACGACATCGGCCTGAACCGTACGTAATGCCCTGTACCTCACTAAATCCGCCTGTTTCCACCGACGTAACATCGCCCGTCTCCGCCCCCTGCCTCAGCTCATCCGCTGCTGAAACCCTCGTCCATGCCTGTGTTACCCCTAGACTTGACTATTCCAACGCACTCCTGGCCGGCCTCCCACATTCTACCCGACGTAAACTCGAGGTGATCCAAAACTCGGCTGCCCCCGTGTCCTAACTCGCACCGAGTCCCGCTCACCCATCACCCCCTGTGCTCACTGACCCATGTCCTAACTCACACCAAGTCCCACTCACCCATCACCCCCTGTGCTCACTGACCCATGTCCTAACTCGCACCGAGTCCCGCTCACCCATCACCCCCTGTGCTCACTGACCCATGTCCTAACTCGCACCCAGTCCCGCTCACCCATCACCCCATGTGCTCGCTGCCCCCGTGTCCTAACTCGCACCAGGTCCCGCTCACCCATCACCCCCTGTGCTCGCTGCCCCCGTGTCCTAACTCGCACCGAGTCCCGCTCACCCATCGCCCCCTGTGCCCCGTGTCCTAACTCGCACCAAGTCCCGCTCACCCATCTCGCCCTGTGCTCACTGCCCCGTGTCCTAACTCGCACCCAGTCCCGCTCACCCATCACCCCCTGTGCTCACTGCCCCGTGTCCTAACTCGCACCAAGTCCCGCTCACCCATCACCCCCTGTGCTCACTGACCCGTGTCCTAACTCACACCCAGTCCCGCTCACCCATCACCCCCTGTGCTCGCTGACCGACACTGGCTCCCGGTTAAGCAGCGCCTCGATTTCAAAATTCTCATCCTTGTTTACAAATCCCTCCGTGGCCCTCGCCCCCTCCCTATCTCTGTAATCTCCTCTGGCCCCACAACCCCCCGAGATGTCTGCACTCCTCTAATTCTGCCCTCCTGACCATCCCTGATTATAATCGCTCCACCATCGGTGGCCGTGCCTTCTGTTGCCTGAGCCCCAAGCTCTGGAACTCCCTCCCTAAACCTCTCCGCCTCGCTACCTCTCTCTCTCCTCCTTCAAGACGCTCCTCAAAACCTGCCTCTTTTTGGTCACCTGTCGTAATTTCCGCTTGTGCCGTTCGGTGTCAAATTGATCTGTTTTGTTATAACACTCCTTTCACTGGGTTAAAGGCGCTATATAAATTCAAGTTGTTGTTGTACGCCCCCACCCTCCCTTCCCCGTATCCCCCTGCCCTTCCCGCTCCCGGCAGAGCGGCTGGATCTGGGGCTGTCCGATTCACCGCTCGCGCCAGCTCGACACGGATCAACTCCGCCGTCCTGACACGGGCTCGCGGGACCGTGACTCGCTGGCCGGAGACATTTGGCACAATGGCGGCCCCCGACAGTTGTCGGACCATGGGAGGATCCGTTCAGGCTCAGCGGGTGAGGGGCTGAGGGGCACTGTGTGTAGGAATCTTGTGGGGGGGGGGGGGGAGGTGTACATTCCCAGTAGGAACCTGTGGGGGCGGGGACTTTCCCAGCAAGAGCCTGTGGGGGAGGGGGCATTCCCAGTAGGAGCCTGTGAGGAAGGGGACTTTCTCAGTAGGAGCCTGTGGGGGAGGGTACATTCCCAGTAGGAGCCTGTGAGGAAGGGGACTTTCTCAGTAGGAGCCTGTGGGGGAGGGTACATTCCCAGTAGGAGCCTGTGGGGGAGGGCACATTCCCAGTAGGAGCCTGTGGGGAAGGGGACTTTCCCAGCAGGAGCCTGTGCGGGGGGGACGGACAATCCCAGTAGGAGCCTGTGGGGGTGGGGACATTCCCAGTAGGAGCCTGTGGGGGTGGGTATATTCCCAGTAGGAGCCTGTGGGGGTGGGGACATTCCCAGCAGGAGCCTGTGGGGGTGGGGACATTCCCAGCAGGAGCCTGTGGGGGGGGGGGGACATTCCCAGTAGGAGCCTGTGAGGGAGGGCACATTCCCAGTAGGAGCCTGTGAGGGAGGGCACATTCCCAGTAGGAGTCCATGAGGTGGACATTCCCAGTAAGCATCCATGGGGAGGATGGGGTAGCCCTGTGGGGGAGGGCACATTCCCAATAGGAGCCTGTGGGGGAGGGGACATTCCCAGTAGGAGCCAGTGGGGGCAGGGCGGCGGGGGGGAAGGACATTCCCAGCAAGAGCCCTGGAGGGGAGGAACATTTGCAGTCGCTGGGCTTTGGTGTTGAGAGCGGTGGGCAGGGGGAGGGGGAGAGGGGGAGGTATATCCGCAGTGGAAGACCGTGGGGAGGGGAAGGATGATTCCAGTTGGATTTTGAAGTGTCTCAGTGGGCAGCACACTCGCCTCGGAGTCAGGAGGGTTGTGGGTTCAAGGCCCACTCCAGGGACTTGAGCAATTCAATCTAGGCTGACACGCCCAGTGCAGTGCTGAGGGAGTGCCGCACTGTCGGAGGGGCCGTCCACAATTCCAGCAGGGCTGGGGGGGTGCGAGGGGAGTAGGCCATTTGGCCCCTCGAGCCTGCTCCGACAATCAATAAGATCATGGCTGGCCCGCTCGAAGTATCTGACGCTCTCCCTTTCTCTCCCCTCAGATAAGACCTGCTTTAACAGTCTCTTCAAGTTTGAGGACATGCTGGAGATCACCAAGAACTTTGTGGTGTGCCACATCGATGCGCCCGGCCAGCAGGAGGGGGCTGCCGCGTTCCCCCCCGGGTGAGTGCGTAACCCCGGTCAGGTCAAGGGTCACCTATCTGAACAGTTCAGTCCCATTCCTGCCTTGCCCTCTCCCCATTGGCCCCATCGCAGCTGTGCTGCCTCTCTGCGAACATGTTCGCCCGTTAGTAACACAGGCCGCTCCTTGCACCTGAGGAAAATGAGGCCAATTCTGGGCCTCGGGCCCTGACAAAGGGACGGGGCCTAGTCCCGAGCACGAGCGGGACAATTCTGGGCCTCGGGCCCTGACAAAGGGACGGGGCGTAGTCCCGAGCACGAGCGGGACAATTCTGGGCCTCGGGCCCTGATGAAGGGACGGGGCCTGGTCCCGAGGATGATCGGGACAATTCTGGCCCTCGGTCCCTGATGAAGGGACGGGGCCTAGTCCCGAGGATGATCGGGACAATTCTGGACCGAGGGCCCTGATAATGGGGCAGGACATAAGAAATAGGAGCAGGAGTAGGCCGTTTGGCCCCTCGAGCCTGCTCCGTCATTCAATAAGATCAATAGGCCGATCTGATCATGGACTCAGCTCCACTTCCCTACCCGCTCTCCATAAACCTTCACTCCCTTATCGTTCAGAAATCTGTCTATCTCCACCTTAAATATACTCAACAACTGGGCCTCCACAGATCTCTGGGGCATGAGAACCCCAAAGATTCACGACCCGCTGAGAGAGGAAATTCCTCCGTCTTAAATGGGCGACCTCTTATTCTGAAACTATGGCCCCTAGTTCTAGGTTCCCTCACGAGGGGAAACATCCTCTCTGCATCGACCCTGTCGAGCCCCCTCAGAATCTTACACATTTCAATAAGATCACCTCTCATTCTTCTGAACTCCAATGAGTAGAGGCCCAACCTGCTCAACCTTTCTTCATAAGACAACTCCATCATCTCAGGAATCAACTGAGTGAACCTTCTCTGAACAGCCTCCAATACAAGTATATCCTTCCTTAAATACGGAGACCAAAACTGCACGCAGTACTCCAGGTGTGGCCTCACCAATACCCTGTACAGTTGTAGCAGGACTTCTCTGCTTTTATACTCTATCCCCCTTTGCAATAAAGGCCAACATTCCATTGGCCTTCCTGATCACTTGCTGGACCTGCACACTAACTTTTTGTGTTTCATGCACCAGGACCCCCGGGTCCCTCTGTACCACAGCACTTTGCAATTTTTCTCCATTTAAATAATAATTACACCCAAGAAAGATCAGGCCAATTCTAGCCCTAGGGCTTAATGAAGGATCTGAGGAATGTCAAGTCAATTCTGGCCCGAGGCCTTGATGAAAGAACAGGGGGCTGCACGGAGCAGGTCAGACCAACTCAGTTGACCTGAACCCAGAAATATAGCAAGCTTCAGGTCACGGCTATTCTGGGTGATGGGAGAAGGGCAGAAAGGCGGGAAATTAGGGCCTTCTCCTCCCACTCCCACTCCGCAGGCCTTAATGGTCTCTGTAAGCTCGTAAACTGATCTGCCCCGGGAGTGTTTGCTGGGACAGTGTAGAGGGAGCTTTACTCTGTATCTAACCCCGTGCTGTACCTGCCCTGGGAGTGTTTGATGGGACAGTGTAGAGGGAGCTTTACTCTGTATCTAACCCCGTGCTGTACCTGCCCTGGGAGTGTTAGATGGGACGATGTAGAGGGAGCTTTACTCTGTATCTAACCCCCTGTACCTGCCCTGGGAGTGTTTGATGGGACAGTGTAGAGGGAGCTGTACTCTGTATCTAACCCCCTGTACCTGCCCTGGGAGTGTTTGATGGGACAGTGTAGAGGGAGCTTTACTCTGTATCTAACCCCCTGTACCTGCCCTGGGAGTGTTTGATGGGACAGTGTAGAGGGAGCTTTACTCTGTATCTAACCCCCTGTACCTGCCCTGGGAGTGTTTGATGGGACAGTGTAGAGGGAGCTTTACTCTGTATCTAACCCCGTGCTGTACCTGCCCTGAGAGTGTTTGATGGAACAGTGTAGAGGGGGCTTTACTCTGTATCTAACCCCGTGCTGTACCTGCCCTGGGAGTGTTTGATGGAACAGTGTAGAGGGGGCTTTACTCTGTATCTAACCCCCTGTACCTGCCCTGGGAGTGTTTGATGGGACAGTGTAGAGGGAGCTGTACTCTGTATCTAACCCCCTGTACCTGTCCTGGGAGTGTTTGATGGGACAGTGTAGAGGGAGCTTTACTCTGTATCTAACCCCCTGTACCTGCCCTGGGAGTGTTTGATGGGACAGTGTAGAGGGAGCTTTACTCTGTATCTAACCCCCTGTACCTGCCCTGGGAGTGTTTGATGGGACAGTGTAGAGGGAGCTTTACTCTGTATCTAACCCCGTGCTGTACCTGCCCTGGGAGTGTTTGATGGGACAGTGTAGAGGGAGCTTTACTCTGTATCTAACCCCCTGTACCTGCCCTGGGAGTGTTTGATGGGACAGTGTAGAGGGAGCTTTACTCTGTATCTAACCCCGTGCTGTACCTGTCCTGGGAGTGTTTGATGAGACAGTGTAGAGGGAGCTTTACTCTGTATCTAACCTGGGCTGTACCTGCCCTGGGAGTGTTTGCTGGGACGGTGAAGAGCGTTGTGTTATAACTTTCCCTGCAATGTGTTTGCTGTTCCACAGGTACCAATACCCTTCGATGGAACAGCTGTACGAGATGCTGCCCTGTGTCCTCCAATATTTCAAGTAAGTCCC
>NW_027254042.1:0-9817 GCF_044704955.1 Pristiophorus japonicus
CTGCCTCACACACACACACACTCTGCCTCACACACACACACACACGCTCTCCCTCACACACAAACTCTCCCTCACACACACACTCTCCCTCACACACACACTCTCCCTCACACACACACTCTCCCTCACACACACACTCTCCCTCACACACACTCTCTCCCTGACACACACTCTCTCCCTCACACACACTCTCTCCCTGACACACACACTCTCCCTCACACACACGCTCTCCCTCACACACACACTCTCCCTCACACACACTCTCTCCCTGACACACACACTCTCCCTCACACACACTCTCTCCCTGACACACACTCTCTCCCTCACACACACTCTCTCCCTGACACACACACTCTCCCTCACACACACTCTCTCCCTCACACACACACTCTCCCTCACACACACTCTCTCCCTGACACACACACTCTCCCTCACACACACGCTCTCCCTCACACACACTCTGCCTCACACACACACTCTGCCTCACACACACACTCTCCCTCACACACACACTCTCCCTCACACATACCCTCTCCCGCACACACACGCTCTCCCTCACACACACACTCTCCGTCACACACACTCTGCCTCACACACACACTCTCCCTCACACACACACTCTCCCTCACACACACACTCTCCCTCACACACACACTCTCTCCCTCACACACACACTCTCCCTCACACACACTCTCTCCCTCACACACACACTCTCCCTCACACACACGCTCTCCCTCACACACACACTCTCCCTCACACACACACTCTCCCTCACACACACACTCTCCCTCACACACACACTCTCCCTCACACACACACTCTCCCTCACACACACACTCTCCCTCACACACACACTCCCTCACACACACACTCTCCCTCACACACACACTCTGCCTCACACACACACTCTCCCTCACACACAAACTCTGCCTCACACACACACTCTGCCTCACACACACACTCTGCCTCACACACACACTCTCCCTCACACACAAACTCTGCCTCACACACACACTCTCCCTCACACACACACTCTCCCTCACACACACACTCTCCCTCATACACACACTCTGCCTCACACACACACTCTGCCTCACACACACACTCTGCCTCACACACACACTCTCCCTCACACACACACTCTCCCTCACACACACACACTCTCCCTCACACACGCACTCTCCCTCACACACACACTCTCCCTCACACACACACTCTGCCTCACACACACTCTCTCCCTCACACACACACTCTCCCTCACACACACTCTCTCCCTCACACACACGCTCTCCCTCACACACACGCTCTCCCTCACACACACGCTCTCCCTCACACACACGCTCTCCCTCACACACACACTCTCCCTCACACACACACTCTGCCTCACACACACCCTCTCCCTCACACACACGCTCTCCCTCACACACACACTCTCCCTCACACACACACTCTGCCTCACACACACACGTTCTCCCTCACACAGACACTCACCCTCACACACACCCTCTCCCTCACACACACCCTCTCCCTCACACACACGCTCTCCCTCACACACACACTCTCCCTCACACACACACTCTGCCTCACACACACACTCTCCCTCACACACACACTCTCCCTCACACACACACTCTCCCTCACACACACACTCTGCCTCACACACACACTCTCCCTCACACACACTCTCTCCCTCACACACACCCTCTCCCTCACACACACGCTCTCCCTCACACACACACTCTCCCTCACACACACGCTCTCCCTCACACACACACTCTCCCTCACACACACTCTCTCCCTCACACACACACTCTCCCTCACACACACACTCTCCCTGACACACACGCTCTCCCTCACACACAAACTCTCCCTCACACACACACTCTCCCTCACACACACACTCTGCCTCACACACACACTCTCCCTCACACACACACTCTGCCTCACACACACACTCTCCCTCACACACACACTCTGCCTCACACACACACTCTCCCTCACACACACACTCTGCCTCACACACACACTCTGCCTCACACATACACTCTCCCTCACACACACACTCTCCCTCACACACACTCTCTCCCTCACACACACACTCTCCCTCACACACACACTCTGCCTCACACATACACTCTCCCTCACACACACACTCTCCCTCACACACACTCTCTCCCTCACACACACACTCTCCCTCACACACACACTCTGCCTCACACATACACTCTCCCTCACACACACACTCTGCCTCACACACACACTCTGCCTCACACATACACTCTCCCTCACACACACACTCTCCCTCACACACACTCTCTCCCTCACACACACACTCTCCCTCACACACACACTCTGCCTCACACATACACTCTCCCTCACACACACACTCTGCCTCACACACACACTCTGCCTCACACATACACTCTCCCTCACACACACACTCTGCCTCACACACACACTCTCCCTCACACACACTCTCTCCCTCACACACACACTCTCTCCCTCACACACACACTCTCCCTCACACACACTCTCTCCCTCACACACACACTCTGCCTCACACATACACTCTCCCTCACACACACACTCTGCCTCACACACACACTCTGCCTCACACATACACTCTCCCTCACACACACACTCTCCCTCACACACACTCTCTCCCTCACACACACACTCTGCCTCACACACACTCTCTCCCTCACACACACACTCTCCCTCACACACACACTCTGCCTCACACACACACTCTCCCTCACACACACACTCTGCCTCACACACACACTCTGCCTCACACACACTCTCTCCCTCACACACACACTCTCCCTCACACACACACTCTCCCTCACACACACACTCTCCCTCACACACACGCTCTCCCTCACACACACACTCTGCCTCACACACACACTCTGCCTCACACACACTCTCTCCCTCACACACACACTCTGCCTCACACACACACTCTGCCTCACACACACTCTCTCCCTCACACACACACTCTGCCTCACACACACACTCTGCCTCACACACACTCTCTCCCTCACACACACACTCTCCCTCACACACACACTCTGCCTCACACACACTCTCTCCCTCACACACACACTCTCCCTCACACACAAACTCTGCCTCACACACACACACACTCTGCCTCACACACACACACACACGCTCTCCCTCACACACAAACTCTCCCTCACACACACACTCTCCCTCACACACACACTCTCCCTCACACACACACTCTCCCTCACACACACACTCTCCCTCACACACACTCTCTCCCTGACACACACACTCTCCCTCACACACACTCTGCCTCACACACACACTCTCCCTCACACACACCCTCTCCCGCACACACACGCTCTCCCTCACACACACACTCTGCCTCACACACACACTCTCCCTCACACACACACTCTCCCTCACACACACACTCTCCCTCACACACACACTCTGCCTCACACACACTCTCTCCCTCACACACACGCTCTCCCTCACACACACACTCTGCCTCACACACACACTCTCCCTCACACACACTCTGCCTCACACACACACTCTCCCTCACACACACACTCTGCCTCACACACACTCTCTCCCGCACACACACGCTCTCCCTCACACACACACTCTGCCTCACACACACACTCTCCCTCACACACACACTCTGCCTCACACACACTCTCTCCCTCACACACACGCTCTCCCTCACACACACACTCTCCCTCACACACACACTCTGCCTCACACACACACTCTCCCTCACACACACACTCTGCCTCACACACACACTCTCCCTCACACACACACTCTGCCTCACACACACACTCTCCCTCACACACACACTCTCCCTCACACACACACTCTGCCTCACACACACTCTCTCCCTCACACACACGCTCTCCCTCACACACACACTCTCCCTCACACACACACTCTGCCTCACACACACTCTCTCCCTCACACACACGCTCTCCCTCACACACACACTCTCCCTCACACACACACTCTGCCTCACACACACTCTCTCCCTCACACACACACTCTCCCTCACACACACACTCTGCCTCACACACACGCTCTCCCTCACACACACTCTCTCCCTCACACACACTCTCTCCCTCACACACACACTCTCCCTCACACACACTCTCTCCCTCACACACACGCTCTCCCTCACACACACACTCTCCCTCACACACACACTCTGCCTCACACACACACTCTCCCTCACACACACACTCTGCCTCACACACACACTCTGCCTCACACATACACTCTCCCTCACACACACACTCTCCCTCACACACACTCTCTCCCTCACACACACACTCTCCCTCACACACACACACTCTCCCTCACACACACTCTCTCCCTCACACACACACACTCTCCCTCACACACACACTCTCTCCCTCACACACACACTCTCCCTCACACACACACTCTCCCTCACACACACACTCTGCCTCACACACAAACTCTGCCTCACACACACACTCTCCCTCACAGACACTCTCTCCCTCACAAAGACACTCTGCCTCACACACACACTCTCCCTCACACACACACTCTCCCTCACACACACTCTCTCCCTCACACACACACTCTCCCTCACACACACACTCTCCCTCACACACACACTCTGCCTCACACACACACTCTGCCTCACACACACACTCTGCCTCACACACACTCTCTCCCTCACACACACACTCTCCCTCACACACACGCTCTCCCTCACACACACACTCTCCCTCACACACACACTCTCCCTCACACACACTCTCTGCCTCACACACACACTCTCCCTCACACACACACTCTCCCTCACACACACACTCTCCCTCACACACACGCTCTCCCTCACGCACCCACTCTCCCTCACACACACGCTCTCCCACACACACACACGCTATCCCTCACACACACACTCTGCCTCACACACACGCTCTCCCTCACACACACACTCTCCCTCACACACACTCTCTCCCTCACACACACGCTCTCCCTCACACACACACTCTCCCTCACACACACACTCTCCCTCACACACACTCTCTGCCTCACACACACACTCTCCCTCACACACACGCTCTCCCTCACACACACACTCTCCCTCACACACACACTCTCCCTCACACACACACTCTCCCTCACACACAAACTCTGCCTCACACACACACTCTGACTCACACACACACTCTCCCTCACACACACGCTCTCCCTCACACACACACTCTGCCTCACACACACACTCTGCCTCACACACACACTCTGCCTCACACACACACTCTCCCTCACACACACGCTGTCCCTCACACACACACTCTCCCTCACACACACGCTCTCCCTCACACACACACTCTCCCTCACACACACACTCTCCCTCACACACACTCTCTCCCTCACACACACGCTCTCCCTCACACACACGCTCTCCCTCACACACACACTCTCCCTCACACACACACTCTCCCTCACACACACTCTCTCCCTCACACACACGCTCTTCCTCACACACACGCTCTACCTCACACACACACTCTTCCTCACACACACGCTCTACCTCACACACACACTCTCCCTCACACACACACTCTCCCTCACACACACACTCTCCCTCACACACACACTCTCCCTCACACACACGCTCTCCCTCACACACACACTCTCCCTCACACACACACTCTCCCTCACACACACGCTCTCCCTCACACACACGCTCTCCCTCACACACACTCTCTCCCTCACACACACTCTCTTCCTCACACACACGCATTCCCTCACACACACACTCTCCCTCACACACACGCTCTCCCTCACACACACACACACACGCTCTCCCTCACACACACTCTCTCCCTCACACACACACTCTCCCTCACACACACACTCTCCCTCACACACACACTCTCCCTCACACACACACTCTCCCTCACACACACTCGCTCCCTCACACACACACTCTGCCTCACACTCACGCTCTCCCTCACACACACACTCTCCCTCACACACACTCGCTCCCTCACACACACACTCTGCCTCACACACACACTCTCCCTCACACACACACTCTCCGTCACACACACTCTGCCTCACACACACTCTCTCCCTCACACACACACTCTCCATCACACACACACTCTCCCTCACAAACACTCTCTCCCTCACACACACACTCTCCCTCACACACACGCTCTCCCTCACACACACACTCTCCCTCACACACACGCTCTCCCTCACACACAAGCTCTCCCTCACACACAAGCTCTCCCTCACACACACGCTCTCCCTCACACACACACTCTCCCTCACATACACGCTCTCCCTCTCACACACACACTCTGCCTCACACACACACTCTCCCTCACACACACTCTCTCCCTCACACACACACTCTGCCTCACACACACGCTCTCCCTCACACACACACTCTCCCTCACACACACGCTCTCCCTCTCACACACACACTCTGCCTCACACACACACTCTGCCTCACACACACACTCTCCCTCACACACACACTCTCCCTCACACACACACTCTCCCTCACACACACACTCTGCCTCACACTCACACCCTCCCTCACACACACTCTCTCCCTCACACACACTCTCTCCCTCACACACACACTCTGCCTCACACACACACTCTGCCTCACACACACACTCTCCCTCACACACACACTCTCCCTCACACACAAACTCTGCCTCACACACACACTCTCCCTCACACACACACTCTCCCTCACACACACACTCTCCCTCACACACAAACTCTGCCTCACTCACACACTCTCCCTCACACACAAACTCTGCCTCACACACACACTCTCCCTCACACACAAACTCTGCCTCACACACACACTCTCCCTCACACACACACTCTCCCTCACACACACACTCTCCCTCACACACACTCTCTCCCTCACACACACACTCTCCCTCACACACACGCTCTCCCTCACACACACACTCTCCCTCACACACACGCTCTCCCTCACACACACACTCTCCCTCACACACACACACACACGCTCTCCCTCACACACAAACTCTCCCTCACACACACACTCTCCCTCACACACACACTCTCCCTCACACACACACTCTCCCTCACACACACACTCTCCCTCACACACACACTCTCCCTCACACACACACTCTGCCTCACACACACACTCTCCCTCACACACACACTCTGCCTCACACACACACTCTCCCTCACACTCACACCCTCCCTCACACACACTCTCTCCCTCACACACACACTCTCCCTCACACACGCTCTCCCTCACACACAAACTCTCCCTCACACACAAACTCTGCCTCACACACACACTCTGCCTCACACACACACTCTGCCTCACACACACACTCTCCCTCACACACACACTCTCCCTCACACACACACTCTCCCTCACACACAAACTATGCCTCACACACACACTCTCCCTCACACACACACTCTCCCTCACACACACACTCTCCCTCACACACAAACTCTGCCTCACTCACACACTCTCCCTCACACACAAACTCTGCCTCACACACACACTCTGCCTCACACACACACTCTGCCTCACACACACACTCTGCCTCACACACACACTCTCCCTCACACACACACTCTCCCTCACACACACACTCTCCCTCACACACACACTCTCCCTCACACACACACTCTCCCTCACACACACACTCTGCCTCACACACACACTCTGCCTCACACACACACTCTGCCTCACACACACACTCTCCCTCACACACACACTCTCCCTCACACACACGCTCTCCCTCACACACACACTCTCCCTCACACACACACTCTCCCTCACACACACACTCTCCCTCACACACACACTCTGCCTCACACACACACTCTCCCTCACACACACACTCTCCCTCACACACACACTCTCCCTCACACACACGCTCTCCCTCACACACACACTCTGCCTCACACACACACTCTGCCTCACACACACTCTCTACCTCACACACACACTCTACCTCACACACACACTCTGCCTCACACACACTCTCTCCCTCACACACACGCTCTCCCTCACACACACTCTCTCCCTCACACACACTCTCTCCCTCACACACACTCTCTCCCTCACACACACACTCGGCCTCACACACACACTCTCCCTCACACACACTCTCTTCCTCACACACACGCTCTCCCTCACACACACACTCTCCCTCACACACACGCGCTCCCTCACACACACACACACACGCTCTCCCTCACACACACACTCTCCCTCACACACACACTCTGCCTCACACACACACTCTCCCTCACACACACACTCTCCCTCACACACACACTCTGCCTCACACACACACTCTGCCTCACACACACACTCTCCCTCACACACACACTCTCCCTCACACACACACTCTCCCTCACACACACACACTCCCTCACACACACACTCTGCCTCACACACACACTCTCCCTCACACACACACTCTCCCTCACACACACACTCTGCCTCACACACACTCTCCCTCACACACACTCTGCCTCACACACACACTCTCCCTCACACACACACTCTGCCTCACACACACGCTCTCCCTCACACACACACTCTCCCTCACACACACACTCTCCCTCACACACACGCTCTCCCACACACACACACACACACGCTCTCCCTCACACACACGCTCTCCCACACACACACACACACACTCTGCCTCACACACACACTCTCCCTCACACACACTCTCTCCCTCACACACACACTCTCCCTCACACACACGCTCTCCCTCACACACACGCTCTCCCTCACACACACACTCTGCCTCACACACACTCTCTCCCTCACACACACGCTCTCCCTCACACACACGCTCTCCCTCACACACACGCTCTCCCTCACACACACACTCTCCCTCACACACACACTCTCCCTCACACACACACTCTCCCTCACACACACGCTCTCCCTCACACACACGCTCTCCCTCACACACACGCTCTCCCTCACACACACACTCTCCCTCACACACACACTCTCCCTCACACACACGCTCTCCCTCACACACACGCTCTCCCTCACACACACACTCTCCCTCACACACACACTCTCCCTCACACACACATTCTCCCTCACACACACTCTCTCCCTGACACACACACACTCTCCCTCACACATACACTCTCCCTCACACACACTCTCTCCCTCACACACACACTCTCCCTCACACACACACTCTCCCTCACACACACACTCTCCCTCACACACACTCTCTCCCTCAAACACACACTCTGCCTCACACACAAACTCTGCCTCACACACACACTCTCCCTCACACACACACTCTCCCTCACACACACTCTCTCCCTCACACACACACTCTGCCTCACACACACACTCTCCCTCACACACACACTCTCCCTCACACACACACTCTCCCTCACACACACACTCTGCCTCACACTCACACTCTCCCTCACACACACACTCTCCCTCACACACACACTCTGCCTCACACACACACTCTGCCTCACACACACACTCTCCCTCACACACACACTCTCCCTCACACACACGCTCTCCCTCACACACACACTCTCCCTCACACACACACTCTCCCTCACACACACACTCTCCCTCACACACACACTCTGCCTCACACACACACTCTCCCTCACACACACACTCTCCCTCACACACACACTCTCCCTCACACACACACTCTCCCTCACACACACGCTCTCCCTCACACACACACTCTGCCTCACACACACACTCTGCCTCACACACACTCTCTACCTCACACAC
>NW_027254043.1:7500-9801 GCF_044704955.1 Pristiophorus japonicus
TATAGAGGGTCTCTCCATCAGGGACCCCTTTTATAGAGAGTCTCCCCATCAGGGACCCCTTTTATAGAGAGAGTCTCCCCATCAGGGACCCCTTTTATAGAGGGAGTCTCCCCATCAGGGACCCCTTTTATAGAGAGTCTCCCCATCAGGGACCCCTTTTATAGAGAGTCTCCCCATCGGGGACCCCTTTTATAGAGAGAGTCTCCCCATCGGGGACCCCTTTTATAGAGGGAGTCTCCCCATCAGGGACCCCTTTTATAGAGAGAGTCTCCCCATCAGGGACCCCTTTTATAGAGGGAGTCTCCCCATCAGGGACCCCTTTTATAGAGAGAGTCTCCCCATCGGGGACCCCTTTTATAGAGGGAGTCTCCCCATCAGGGACCCCTTTTATAGAGAGAGTCTCCCCATCAGGGACCCCTTTTATAGAGAGAGTCTCCCCATCAGGGACCCCTTTTATAGAGGGAGTCTCCCCATCAGGGACCCCTTTTATAGAGAGTCTCCCCATCAGGGACCCCTTTTATAGAGAGAGTCTCCCCATCAGGGACCCCTTTTATAGAGAGTCTCCCCATCAGGGACCCCTTTTATAGAGAGTCTCCCCATCAGGGACCCCTTTTATAGAGAGTCTCCCCATCAGGGACCCCTTTTATAGAGAGTCTCCCCATCAGGGACCCCTTTTATAGAGAGTCTCCCCATCAGGGACCCCTTTTATAGAGAGTCTCCCCATCAGGGACCCCTTTTATAGTCTCCCCATCAGGGACCCCTTTTATAGAGAGTCTCCCCCATCAGGGACCCCTTTTATAGAGGGTCTCCCCATCAGGGACCCCTTTTATAGAGAGTCTCCCTCATCAGGGACCCCTTTTATAGAGAGTCTCCCCATCAGGGACCCCTTTTATAGAGGGTCTCCCCATCAGGGACCCCTTTTATAGAGGGTCTCCCCATCAGGGACCCCTTTTATAGAGAGAGTCTCCCTCATCAGGGACCCCTTTTATAGAGAGTCTCCCCATCAGGGACCCCTTTTATAGAGAGAGTCTCCCCATCAGGGACCCCTTTTATAGAGAGAGTCTCCCCATCAGGGACCCCTTTTATAGAGAGTCTCCCCATCAGGGACCCCTTTTATAGAGAGTCTCCCCATCAGGGACCCCTTTTATAGAGAGAGTCTCCCCATCAGGGGCCCCTTTTATAGAGAGTCTCCCCATCAGGGACCCCTTTTATAGAGAGAGTCTCCCCATCAGGGGCCCCTTTTATAGAGAGAGTCTCCCCATCAGGGGCCCCTTTTATAGAGAGTCTCCCCATCAGGGACCCCTTTTATAGAGAGTCTCCCCATCAGGGACCCCTTTTATAGAGAGTCTCCCCATCAGGGGCCCCTTTTATAGAGAGAGTCTCCCCATCAAGGACCCCTTTTATAGAGGGAGTCTCCCCATCAGGGACCCCTTTTATAGAGGGTCTCCCCATCAGGGACCCCTTTTATAGAGAGTCTCCCCATCAGGGACCCCTTTTATAGAGAGTCTCCCCATCAGGGACCCCTTTTATAGAGGGAGTCTCCCCATCAGGGACCCCTTTTATAAAGGGAGTCTCCCCATCAGGGACCCCTTTTATAGAGAGTCTCCCCATCAGGGACCCCTTTTATAGAGAGTCTCCCCATCAGGGACCCCATTTATAGAGAGTCTCCCCATCAGGGACCCCTTTTATAGAGGGAGTCTCCCCATCAGGGACCCCTTTTATAGAGAGAGTCTCCCCATCAGGGACCCCTTTTATAGAGAGAGTCTCCCCATCAGGGACCCCTTTTATAGAGAGAGTCTCCCCATCAGGGACCCCTTTTATAGAGGGAGTCTCCCCATCAGGGACCCCTTTTATAGAGGGAGTCTCCCCATCAGGGACCCCTGTTTTAGAGGGAGTCTCCCCATCAGGGACCCCTTTTATAGAGAGTCTCCCCATCAGGGACCCCTTTTATAGAGAGTCTCCCCATCAGGGACCCCTTTTATAGAGAGTCTCCCCATCAGGGACCCCTGTTTTAGAGGGAGTCTCCCCATCAGGGACCCCTTTTATAGAGAGTCTCCCCATCAGGGACCCCTTTTATAGAGAGTCTCCCCATCAGGGACCCCTTTTATAGAGAGTCTCCCCATCAGGGACCCCTTTTATAGAGAGTCTCCCCATCAGGGACCCCTGTTTTAGAGTACGCGCTTTTTACAAAAAAAACCAAAAACAAAATGGCAGCCTTGACCATTTCCCCCCCCCCCCCCCCCCCGTTTAGAAATGAGCTCTCCCGCCACGTGACGACGCTGGGCCATGTCGTCCAATAGC
>NW_027254044.1:0-9786 GCF_044704955.1 Pristiophorus japonicus
CTCTCCCTGCCCCCCCCCACTCTCCCTGCCCCCCTCCACTCTCCCTGCCCCCCTCCACTCTCCCTGCCCCCCTCCACTCTCCCTGCCCCCCCCACTCTCCCTGCCCCCCCACTCTCCCTGCCCCGCCCCACACCCCACTCTCCCTGCCCCCCCACACCCCACTCTCCCTGCCCCCGTCCACTCTCCCTGCCCCACCCGCTCTCCCCACTCACCCTGCCCCCCCCACTCATCCTGCCCCCCCCACTCACCCTGCCCCCCCCTCTCCCTGCCCCCCCCCGCTCTCGCTGCCCCCCTCCACTCTCCCTGCCACACCCGCTCTCCTCACTCTCCCTGCCCCCCCCCGCTCTCCTCACTCACCCTGCCCCCCCCCGCTCTCCCCACTCACCCTGCCCCCCCTCACTCTCCCTGCCCCCCCCGCTCTCCCCACTCTCCCTGCCCCCCTCCACTCTCCCTGCCACACCCGCTCTCCTCACTCTCCCTGCCCCCCCCGCTCTCCCCACTCTCCCTGCCCCCCTCCACTCTCCCTGCCCCCCCCGCTCTCCCCACTCACCCTGCACCCCCTCACTCTCCCTGCCCCCCCCGCTCTCCCCACTCACCCTGCCCCCCCCCCCTCTCCCTGCCCCCCCACTCTCCCTGCCCCCCTCCACTCTCCCTGCCACACCCGCTCTCCTCACTCTCCCTGCCCCCCCCCCCCGCTCTCCCCACTCACCCTGCCCCCCCCCACTCTCTCTGCCCCCCCCCCCCGGCTCTCACTCCCCCGCCCCGCCCTCGGTCCCGCCCTCCCCCCTCACACTCTCCTCTCCCTCTCTCCCCCTCAATCCTCAATCCCCCTCCCTTCTCAGCTTGGACTGCAGACCCCACACGCGGATATTCCCACGGACGTGTTCCCAGGAACCCAACACCACCATTGTACAAAGTCAGCCACAGAAAGGCAGCTGGTTGCTATAGCAACTACTGAGCAGAATTATAGCCAGCGGTCATGGTAACTGCAGAAGTCCCTTGGTTTTGTGCTGTAGTGACAGGAAGCACAGACCCCTTGACAACCAAAAGCCTAATCCTGTAACCAAGGCCCGGTCTCCATGGTGACTGGGGGAGAGGAGGGCTAGATGGAAGTACAGGAATTGTAGAAATCATCCAGGAAACTTTGCGGTCAGGGTAAAGCGACAGGAATTAACCGTAACCAACGATTTATGAGCATCTACACTGTCCCATCAAACACTCCCAGGGCAGGTACAGGGGGTTAGATACAGAGTAAAGCTCCCTCTACACTGTCCCATCAAACACTCCCAGGGCAGGTACAGGGGGTTAGATACAGAGTAAAGCTCCCTCTACACTGTCCCATCACACACTCCCAGGGCAGGTACAGGGGGTTAGATACAGAGTAAAGCTCCCTCTACACTGTCCCATCAAACACTCCCAGGGCAGGTACAGCACGGGTTAGATACAGAGTAAAGCTCCCTCTGCACTGTCCCATCAAACACTCCCAGGACAGGTACAGCACGGGTTAGATACAGAGTAAAGCTCCCTCTGCACTGTCCCATCAAACACTCCCAGGACAGGTACAGCACGGGTTAGATACAGAGTAAAGCTCCCTCTGCACTGTCCCATCAAACACTCCCAGGACAGGTACAGCACGGGTTAGATACAGAGTAAAGCTCCCTCTGCACTGTCCCATCAAACATTCCCAGGGCAGGTACAGGGGGTTAGATACAGAGTAAAGCTCCCTCTACACTGCCCCATCACACACTCCCAGGGCAGGTACAGGGGGTTAGATATAGAGTAAAGCTCCCTCTATACTGTCCCATCAAACACTCCCAGGGCAGGTACAGCACAGGTTAGATACAGAATAAAGCTCCCTCTACACTGTCCCATCAAACACTCACAGGGCAGGTACTGGGGGTTAGATACAGAGTAAAGCTCCCTCTGCACTGTTGTATCTTGATGACCGCCTCCAGTGGGATCAGTCTGTGTAGTGTCTGTCCCGAGCTGATCCTGTGTGGTCTCTCTCCAGTGATCCCCCAGGAATCTTTCACCCCAACACTCACTCAGTACTGGTTTCACCCCTGGGACTGTGAGCCACTCCCAGCCAGAGACCACTGCCGGGAAGCAGGTGGGAAACAGGGCAGGATCGGGCTGACCTGTGATGCCCCATGGTTCAGTCCGTTCTCCCTCCCTCCCGACACTCGGACACACAGATAGAGGTGTTCAAAATCATGAAGGGTTTTGATAGAGTAAAGAAAGATTTGCATTTATATAGCGCCTTTCACCACCACCGGACGTCGCAAAGCGCTTTTTAGCCAATGAAGTACTTTTTGGAGTGTAGTCACTGTTTGTAATGTGGGAAACACAGCAGCCAATTTGCGCACAGCAAGCTCCCACACACAGCAGTGTGATAATGACCAGATTTTGTTCTGTTGATTGATGGATAACTATTGGCCAGGACTCTCCCTGCTCTTCTTCGAAATAATGACATGGAATCCTTTACGTCCACCTGAGAGGGCAGACAGGGCCTCGGTTTACGGTCTCATCTGAAAGACGGCACCTCCGACAGTGCGGCGCTCCCTCAGTACTGCCCCTCCCACAGTGCAGCACTCCCTCAGTACTGACCCTCCAACAGTGCGGCGCTCCCTCAGTACTGCCCCTCCCACAGTGCAGCACTCCCTCAGTACTGACCCTCCAACAGTGCGGCGCTCCCTCAGTACTGCCCCTCCGACAGTGCGGCACTCCCTCAGTACTGCCCCCCGACAGTGCAGCACTCCCTCAGTACTGCCCCTCCGACAGTGCGGCGCTCCCTCAGTACTGCCCCTCCGACAGTGTGGCGCTCCCTCCGTACTGCCCCTCCGACAGTGCGGCGCTCCCTCAGGACTGCCCCTCCGACAGTGCGGCACTCCCTCAGGATTGCCCCTGCGACAGTGCGGCGCTCTCTCCGTACTGCCCCTGCGACAGTGCGGCGCTCCCTCAGTACTGCCCCTCCGACAGTGTGGCGCTCCCTCAGTACTGCCCCTCCGACAGTGCGGCGCTCCCTCAGTACTGCCCCTCCGACAGTTCGGCGCTCCCTCAGCACTGCACTGGAGTGTCAGCCCAGATTGATGAGCTCAGGTCCCTGGGGTGGGACTTGAACCTACAACCTCTGACTCAGAGGCGAGAGTGCTGCTCACTGAGCCACAGCTCTGTAATGGAAATAAGGAGAGACTGTTTCCAGAGGCAGGAGGGTCATTAACCCGAGGGACACAGATTTAGGGTAATGGCAATAGAACTAGAGGGGGAGATGAGGAGAATGTGTTTACGCAGCGAGGTGTTGTGATCGGGAATGCGCTGCCTGAAAGGGCGGTGAAACCAGCTTCAATCGTTGGATAAATATTTGAAGGGGACAATGTGCCGGGCTGTGGGGAAAGAGCCGGAGGGAATGGAACTGATTGGATCGCTCTGTCACACAGCCGGTACAGGTACAATGGGCCCAGTGGTCTCCTGTACGGTGAGATTCTCTCATTCTCATGGCCACTTGCTGAGGTACAGGAGGGCCACCTGTCCCATACATAACCACAACTATATTTATAGAACTCCGTTACTGTAGTAATATGCACTCGGTGTATGGTTTGTTGGTGGTGGGGGCTGGGGATGGGTGGATTAGGAGCGAGGAATTGGCATTGTTGGGAAGAAATGACAGGCCTCCTGGGCTGGGAATCTCTCTCCCTGGTCCAGACTTGACTATTCCGACTCACTCCTGGCTGGCCACCCACATTCTACCCGACGTAAACATGAGGTGATCCAAAACTCGGCAGCCCCGTGTCCTAACTCGCTCCAAGTCCCACTCACCCATTACCCCTGTGCTCGCCGACCTACATTGGCTCCCGGTTAAGTAACGCCATGATTACAAAATTCTCATCTTTATGTTCAAATCACTACACGTGGTCTCGCCCCCTCTCTATCTCTGTAATCTCCTCCAGCCCCATAACCCTCTCAGACCTCTGTGCTCCTCCAATTCTGCCCTCTTGAGCATCCCCGAATTTAATCGCTCCACCATTGGTGGCCATGCATTCAGCTGCCTGGGCCCCAATCTCTGGAACTCGCTGCCTAAACCTCTCTTCCTTTAAGGCGCTCCTTAAAACCCACCTCTTTGACCAAGCTTTTGGTCGCCTATCCTAATATCTGATTATGTGACTCAGTGCCAACTTTTGTCTGATTTCATTATCATCATAGGCAGTCTCGCGCAATCGAGGAAGACTTGCTTCCACTCTGAAAGTGAGTTCTCAGGTGACTGAACAGTCCAATACGAGAGCCACAGTCCCTGTCACAGGTGGGACAGACAGTCGCTGAGGGAAGGGGAGGGTGGGACAGGTTTGCTGCACGCTCCTTCCGCTGCCTGCGCTTGGTTTCTGCACGCTCTCGGCGACGAGACTCGAGGTGCTCAGCCCCCTCCCGGATGCACTTCCTCCACTTAGGGCGGACTGGTCTTTGGCCAGGGACTCCCAGGTGTCAGTGGGGATGTTGCACTTTATCAGGGAGGCTTTGAGGGTGTCCCTGTAACGTTTCCTCTGCCCACCTTTGGCTCGTTTGCCCTGAAGGAGTTCCGAGTAGAGCGCTTGCTTTGGGAGACTCGTGTCAGGCATGCGGACAATGTGACCTGCCCAGCGGAGCTGGTCAAGTGTGGTCAGTGCTTCGATGCTGGGGATGTTGGCCTGGTCGAGGACGCTAATGTTGGTGCGTTTGTCCTCCCAGGGGATTTGCAGGATCTTGCAGAGACAGCGTTGGTGGTATTTCTCCAGCGATTTGAGGTGTCTACTGTATCATCATCATGGGCAGTCCCTCGAAGCGAGGATGACTTGCTTCACGCTGAAAAAGGATGAGTTAACAGGTGTTTCAATGAAGGACCTAATATTCCAGATCCTGAACTACATGTTGAAGGGTGGAAGATGCCTGTGTGTGGATTTTTTTAACGTGGGGTGACCGTTGCACACCAGCCACCACACGGGCTTGGTCCAGTGGCAAGGGTTACCCAAGACTAACTGGAGACCAGCTCTGCTGCACAGACCGTGCGCGCGCACATATCGTAGTGTGGGCTGCCCCTGGGCCCTCGCCTCTTCTGAGCCCCAGACTCGCGCCTCTCCTGGGCCCCGGTCACGTCCCTCTACAATCTCTCGCCGCTCCTTGCGGTCCCGGCCTGCAAGACCATCAGCAAGCCGGGGTCATTGCATGGGGCGGCTTGTGGCGGCCCAGCCCAGAAACCTACTGTACATGGTCCATGTCTCTGAGCCATACAGGAGGCGGGTATCACTACAGCCCTGTAGACCATGAACTTAGTGGTAGGTTTGAGGGCCTGGTCTTCAAACACTCTTTTCCTCAGACGACCAAAGGCTGCACTGGCGCACTGGAGGCAGTGTTGGATCTCCTCGTCTATGTCTGCCCTTGCTGATAGTAGGCTGCCACGGTCTGATTTACGCTCCTTTGAAGTACCTTGAGATGTTTCACTACATTAAAGGTGCTCCATAAACAGAAGTCGTTCACAGTGAAAGCTGATCTCTGGTGACCAGCTGTGTTCCTTCTTTCAATAACCGTGTGTCACTGGATCTCCCACTCACACCACATTCTCCTTCATTAGCCCATTCCGAGGGCTGTTTAATATTTAAACCCTTCTCGGGTCTCCCATCGGCCGAGGTGGTGGTTACCTGATCCTGGCATCGGCCCAAGGTTCGTCTGTTGGAAATGGGTGTGTGGGACATGGGGCAGAGAAGGACTGAGAGGCTGTCGAACAGTCACCAGATTCAATCATTTCAATAAGGCAAAGACCTGCATTTCTGCCGCGCGCTTTCATCACCACCAGACGTCCCAAAGTGCTTTACGGCCAATGAAGTACTTTTGGCGTGTAGTCACTGTTGTAAAGTGGGAAACACGGCAGCCAATTTGGGCACAGCAAGCTCCCACACACAGCAATGTGAGAATGACCCAGATCATCTGTTTTAGTGATAGAGGTTTGAGGGATAAAAATTGGCCCCAGGACACTGGGGAGAGCTCCCCCGCTCGTCTTCAAAATACTACCTGTGGATCTTTGACTCTCATCCGAAAAACGGCCCCTCCGACAGTGCAGCGCTCCCTCAGTACTGCACTGGAGGGTCAGCCTAGATTTTGTGCTCAAGTCCCACTCCATTGAAACATCTGTGAACTCACTGAAGGACCCAATATTCCGGATCCCGAACTACATCCTGAAGGGTGGAAGATGCCTGTGGGTGGATTTTTTTAACGTGGGGTGACCGTTGCACACCAGCCACCACACGGGCTTGACAGAGCTAGGTCTTGGTCCAGTGGCAAGGGTTAACCAGGACCACTGGAGACCTGCTCTGCTGCACGGATCGAGTGTGCACACATATCGCAGTGTGGGCTGGGCCCGTGCTGCCCCTGGGCCCCGAACTCTCGCCTCTCCCGGGCCCCGAACTCTCGCCTCTCCCGGGCCCCGAACTCTCGCCTCTCCCGGGCCCCGAACTCTCGCCTCTCCCGGGCCCCGAACTCTCGCCTCTCCCGGGCCCCGAACTCTCGCCTCTCCCGGGCCCTGAACTCTCGTCTCTCCCGGGCCCTGAACTCTCGTCTCTCCCGGGCCCTGAACTCTCGTCTCTCCCGGGCCCTGAACTCTCGCCTCTCCCGGGCCCCGAACTCTCGCCTCTCCCGGGCCCCGAACTCTCGCCTCTCCCGGGCCCCGAACTCTCGCCTCTCCCGGACCCCGAACTCTGGCCTCTCCCGGGCCCCGAACTCTGGCCTCTCCCGGACCCCGAACCTCTGGCCTCTCCCGGGCCCCGAACTCTCGCCTCTCCCGGGCCCCGAACTCTCGCCTCTCCCGGGCCCGAAATCTGGCCTCTCCGGGCCCCGAACTCTCGCCTCTCCCGGGCCCCGAACTCTCGCCTCTCCCGGGCCCCGAACTCTGGCCTCTCCCGGGCCCCGAACCCTCGCCTCTCCCGGGCCCCGATCACGTCCCTCTACAATCTCTCGCCGCTCCTTCGCCCCGACCTCACCGCTCCTGCTGTACCTGCCCACGCTCCAATCACCGACCTGGATTATGGTGACGACCAATCCAGTCGCCCCCATCCCTGCCGTCGCCCTCCTGCATTGGCTCGCGCTGCTCCCTGCCGTGGTAGGCCTCCACACTGCTCCCTCCAATGGCCCCAGCCTGCTGCTGGGTCTTGCAGCTGACTCCTTGACTGTTGAGACAATGACTCCTCCCAGCCAGTGGGTGGCGCTGCAGGATGTCAGTCCCTCGGAATCGAGGAAGACTTGCTTCCACTCTTAACATGAGTCCTCAGGTGACTGAACAGTCCAATACGGGAACCACAGTCCCTGTCACAGGTGGGACAGACAGTCGCTGAGGGAAGGGGAGGGTGGGACAGGTTTGCCGCACGCTCCTTCCGCTGCCTGCGCTTGGTTTCTGCATGCTCTCGGCGACGAGACTCGAGGTGCTCAGCGCCCTCCCGGATGCACTTCCTCCACTTCAGGCGGACTGGTCTTTGGCCGTGATCTCATTGAACGGTGTAACAGACTCCAGGGGCTGTGTGCACCTCCTCCTGTGATCTGAATGGGCCGGGGAATGGGACTATGGGGAGAGCTCTTTCTAACGGTGGCGTGCTCGTGCAGGGAGTTGTGTCGTGGTGGGCCGCTCGCTGGTCAGCCAACCGTCCTGTTGTGTGACCTCTAACCTCTGCCCCTTTCTCGCTCTCTCGCCCAGGACTGGGTGTTCCTGACAAGGTTCTGCTTCCTATCCGACTACGGGAGGCTTCAGTTCCACTTCAAGTACCCCGAGGTGAGTGTGGTTCTGGAGGTCTCTTCTCCGCCATCACCCCCCGCCCGGGGTGTGGGGCTCTGGTGGTCTCGAGTTGCCAAGTGCACAGCTCCTTGTGGGTCACATGATCATTGGCAACCAATCGGCAGCGGGCGTGGGCTGCCAAGTCACCTCTGTCCTGAGCTGGGGGTTGGCCTGACAACCAGGCCTAGCGCGGCAGACCCCTTCTGGGTTCATTGATTAGTCGGGCATGCGGGTGGGAGGCGGAGTTTGGGGGGGGAGGGGGGAGTTTGTGAGGGGGCGGAGTTTGTGAGGGGCAGGGGAGATGCGGGTGGGGCGGGGAGTTTGGGAGGGGCTGGGAGGGAGAGGGTCGGAGGTCACCTATCGCTGTGCCTTGCCCGAGAGGTCAGCTGAGGGGTCGCTTCCTGAGCATCTGCCATCGTCACTGCTCCAGGGAACATGGAGTGGTCCCCAGTGAGAGCGAGCCTCAGGATGGTCCAAGCTCTGCTCCCCGGCCAATTTCCCCACAGAGGGCACTGGGACTGATCACCCTTCCCAATAGTCACACACTGCACTTGTTTTCAGACAAAACTTTTAAAATGACATTTAACGACGTCGGAAATAAAATGAAGGATGGAAGTAGGCCCGGCCCAGCCTCGCCTCCCCATCTCCCCTATCCCTCCCTCCGTCTCTAACTCTGTCCTCACTCCTGTTTGTTGCAGGCGAATTGTTGCCAGAACATTCTGCTGTACTTCGATGATGTCACGCAATGGCCTGCTGTTTACCAGAAGGATCATTTGGTCAGTATGCGATTGGCCAACACAACCGGCCAGGGTCAAACAGCAGTGAGCGGGGCGGGGCTTCCTGTATCTCACTGTCTCCCCCCACCTCCCCTCTCTCCACTCCCTCCTCCTCACCCTCCCCTCTCCCTCACCCTCCCTCCCTCCCCCTCGTCCCTCCTCCCTCCCGCCTCTCTCCCCCCTCTCCTTCTTCCCCCTCCCCCTCTCTTCCCACCCCTCCCCCTCTCTTCCCACCCCTCCCCCTCTCTTCCCACCCCTCCCCTCTCTTTCCACCCCTCCTCCTCTCTTCCGCACCCTCCCCCTCTCTTCCGCACCCTCCCCCTCTCTTCCCCTCCCCCTCTCTCCACTCCTCCCCCTCCCCTTCCTCCCTTCCCCTCCTCCCTCCCCTTCCCCCTCCTCCCTCCCCTTCCATCCCCCTCTCACCCCTGTCCCCCTCCCCCTATCTCCCCCCCTCTCCCTCTCCTTCTCTCCCCCCTCTCCCTCTCTCCCCCTCCCCTCTCTCTCACTCCCTCCCTCCCCCTCCCTTCTCTCCCCCTCCCTTCCTCTCTCCCCCTCCCCTTCCTCTCTCCCCCTTCCCCTCCCCTCCCCCTCTCCCTCTCTCCCCCTCCCCCCTCCCTCTCCTCTTCTCTCTCGCCCCTCCCCCTCCTCTCGCTCCCCTCCCCCTCCCTCGCTCCCCTCCCCCCTCCTCTCTCGCCCCTCCTCTCTCTCCCCTCCCCCACCTCTCTCTCACCTCCCCCTCCTCTCTCTCCCCTCTCGCCCCTCCCCCTCCTCTCCCTCCCCTCCCCCCTCTCCCTCCCCTCCCCCCTCCTCTCTCGCCCACCTCTCTCTCCCCTCCCCTCCTCTCTCCCTCCCCCACCTCTCTCTCCCCTCTCCCTCCCTCCCCCTCTCCCTCCCCTCCCCCCTCCTCTCTCGCCCCACCTCTCTCTCCCCTCCCCCTCCTCTCTCTCCCCTCCCCCACCTCTCTCTCACCTCCCCTCCTCTCTCTCCCCTCCCCCTCCTCTCTCTCCCCATCCCTCCTCTCTCCCCCCTCTCTCTCCCCCCTCTCTCTCTCCCTCCTCCCCCCCTCTCTCTCTTCTCCCCTCCTCTCCCCTCCTCACTCCCCCTCTTTCTCCCCCTTCCTCTCTCCCCCCTCCAACTCCCTCCCTCATCCAAACTCCCTCACTCCCCCTCCTCCAAACTCCCTCACACCCCTGCTCCAAACTCCCTCACACCCCTCCTCTTCCC
>NW_027254045.1:0-2500 GCF_044704955.1 Pristiophorus japonicus
CAGGCACAGACACAGACACTGACACTGACACAGACACAGACACAGACACAGACACTGACACTGACACTGACACAGACACTGACACAGACACAGACACAGACACTGACACTGACACAGACACAGACACAGACACAGACACAGACACAGAACTGACACTGACACAGACACAGACACTGACACTGACACTGACACAGACACTGACACAGACACTGACACTGACACTGACACAGACACTGACACAGACACTGACACTGACACTGACACAGACACTGACACTGACACTGACACAGACACTGACACAGACACTGACACAGACACAGACACAGACACTGACACAGACACAGACACAGACACAGACACTGACACTGACACAGACACAGACACAGACACTGACACAGACACAGACACAGACACTGACACTGACACTGACACAGACACAACTGACACAGACACAGACACTGACACAGACACTGACACTGACACAGACACAGACACTGACACTGACACTGACACAGACACTGACACTGACACTGACACTGACACAGACACTGACACAGACACAGACACTGACACTGACACTGACACAGACACTGACACTGACACTGACACAGACACTGACACAGACACTGACACAGACACAGACACAGACACTGACACAGACACTGACACGACACAGACACTGACACAGACACAGACACAGACACTGACACTGACACAGACACAGACACAGACACTGACACTGACACTGACACAGACACAGACACTGACACTGACACAGACACAGACACTGACACTGACACTGACACAGACACTGACACTGACACAGACACAGACACTGACACTGACACTGACACAGACACTGACACAGACACTGACACTGACACTGACACAGACACAGACACTGACACAGACACTGACACAGACACAGACACTGACACTGACACTGACACAGACACTGACACAGACACTGACACTGACACAGACACTGACACTGACACTGACACAGACACTGACACTGACACAGACACTGACACTGACACTGACACTGACACAGACACAGACACTGACACTGACACAGACAGACACTGACACTGACACTGACACTGACACAGACACTGACACTGACACAGACACTGACACTGACACTGACACTGACACAGACACTGACACAGACACAGACACTGACACTGACACTGACACTGACACTGACACTGACACTGACACTGACACTGACACAGACACTGACACAGACACAGACACTGACACTGACACTGACACAGACACTGACACAGACACAGACACTGACACTGACACTGACACAGACACAGACACAGACACTGACACAGACACAGACACTGACACTGACACTGACACTGACACTGACACTGACACAGACACTGACACTGACACAGACACAGACACTGACACTGACACAGACACTGACACTGACACAGACACAGACACTGACACAGACACAGACACAGACACTGACACTGACACTGACACAGACACTGACACAGACACTGACACTGACACAGACACTGACACTGACACTGACACAGACACAGACACTGACACTGACACTGACACAGACACAGACACTGACACTGACACTGACACTGACACTGACACAGACACTGACACTGACACTGACACTGACACAGACACTGACACAGACACAGACACTGACACAGACACAGAGAGATAACACAGACACAGACACTGACACTGACACTGACACAGACACAGACACAGACACAGACACTGACACAGACACAGACACAGACACTGACACTGACACAGACACAGACACTGACACAGACACTGACACTGACACTGACACAGACACAGACACAGACACTGACACTGACACTGACACAGACACTGACACAGACACTGACACTGACACAGACACTGACACTGACACTGACACTGACACAGACACTGACACAGACACAGACACTGACACAGACACAGACACTGACACTGACACTGACACTGACACTGACACAGACACAGACACTGACACAGACACAGACACTGACACTGACACTGACACAGACACAGACACTGACACTGACACTGACACTGACACTGACACAGACACTGACACTGACACTGACACAGACACTGACACAGACACTGACACTGACACAGACACAGACACAGACATGACACTGCCACTGGACACTGACACTGACACTGACACAGACACAGACACAGACACAGACACAGACACTGACACAGACACAGACACAGACACTGACACTGACACAGACACAGACACAGACACTGACACAGACACTGACACTGACACTGACACAGACACAGACACAGACACTGACACTGACACTGACACAGACACTGACACAGACACTGACACTGACACTGACACAGACACTGACACTGACACTGACACTGACACAGACACTGACACAGACACAGACACTGACACAGACACAGACACTGACACTGACACTGACACTGACACTGACACAGA
>NW_027254045.1:7500-9759 GCF_044704955.1 Pristiophorus japonicus
CACTGACACTGACACTGACACTGACACAGACACTGACACAGACACTGACACTGACACTGACACTGACACTGACACTGACACAGACACTGACACAGACACTGACACTGACACTGACACTGACACAGACACAGACACTGACACAGACACTGACACTGACACTGACACTGACACAGACACAGACACAGGACACTGACACTGACACTGACACAGACACTGACACTGACACTGACACAGACACAGACACAGACACTGACACTGACACAGACACTGACACAGACACTGACACAGACACAGACACTGACACTGACACTGACACTGACACAGACACTGACACTGACACTGACACTGACACAGACACTGACACTGACACTGACACAGACACTGACACAGACACTGACACTGACACTGACACTGACACAGACACAGACACAGACACTGACACAGACACTGACACTGACACTGACACACTCCGACACAGACACAGACACTGACACAGACACAGACACTGACACTGACACTGACACAGACACTGACACAGACACAGACACTGACACTGACACTGACACTGACACTGACACTGACACAGACACAGACACTGACACTGACACTGACACAGACACTGACACAGACACAGACACTGACACTGACACTACTGACACTGACACTGACACAGACACAGACACTGACACAGACACAGACACTGACACTGACACTGACACTGACACTGACACTGACACTGACACTGACACTGACACAGACACAGACACTGACACTGACACAGACACTGACACTGACACAGACACAGACACTGACACAGACACAGACACTGACACTGACACTGACACTGACACTGACACAGACACTGACACAGACACAGACACTGACACTGACACTGACACTGACACAGACACTGACACTGACACTGACACAGACACTGACACAGACACAGACACTGACACTGACACTGACACTGACACAGACACTGACACAGACACTGACACTGACACTGACACTGACACTGACACTGACACAGACACTGACACAGACACTGACACTGACACTGACACTGACACAGACACAGACACTGACACAGACACAGACACTGACACTGACACTGACACAGACACAGACACTGACACTGACACTGACACTGACACTGACACAGACACTGACACAGACACTGACACTGACACTGACACTGACACTGACACTGACACAGACACTGACACAGACACTGACACTGACACTGACACTGACACTGACACTGACACTGACACAGACACTGACACTGACACTGACACAGACACTGACACAGACACAGACACTGACACTGACACTGACACAGACACAGACACAGACACAGACACTGACACAGACACTGACACTGACACTGACACTGACACTGACACTGACACAGACACTGACACTGACACAGACACAGACACTGACACTGACACAGACACTGACACTGACACAGACACAGACACTGACACAGACACAGACACTGACACTGACACTGACACTGACACTGACACTGACACTGACACTGACACAGACACAGACACTGACACTGACACTGACACTGACACTGACACTGACACAGACACTGACACAGACACTGACACTGACACTGACACAGACACAGACACTGACACTGACACAGACACTGACACTGACACTGACACTGACACAGACACAGACACTGACACTGACACTGACACTGACACAGACACAGACACAGACACTGACACAGACACAGACACAGACACTGACACTGACACTGACACTGACACAGACACAGACACAGACACTGACACAGACACTGACACAGACACAGACACAGACACTGACACTGACACTGACACAGACACTGACACTGACACTGACACTGACACAGACACTGACACAGACACAGACACTGACACTGACACTGACACTGACACTGACACAGACACAGACACTGACACAGACACTGACACTGACACTGACACTGACACAGACACAGACACTGACACTGACACAGACACTGACACAGACACAGACACAGACACTGACACTGACACTGACACAGACACTGACACTGACACAGACACAGACACAGACACTGACACTGACACAGACACAGACACAGACACTGACACAGACACAGACACAGACACAGACACTGACACTGACACTGACACAGACACTGACACTGACACAGACACAGACACTGACACTGACACAGACACAGACACTGACACAGACACTGACACAGAC
>NW_027254046.1:0-9746 GCF_044704955.1 Pristiophorus japonicus
GGGATGTGGATGTTGGGTGATGGATGTCGTTGGGTGAGGGATGTGAATGTTGGGTGAGGGTTCCGGATGTTGGGTGATGGATGTGGATGTTGGGTGAAAGATGTCGATGTTGGGTGATGGATGTGGATGTTGGGTGAAAGATGTCGATGGGTGAAGGATGTGGATGTTGGGTGAAGGATGTGGATGTTGGGTGAAAGATGTCGATGTTGGGTGATGGATGTGGATGTTGGGTGAAAGATGTCGATGGGTGAAGGATGTGGATGTTGGGTGAAGGATGTGGATGTTGGGTGAAAGATGTCGATGGGTGAAGGATGTGGATGTTGGGTGATGGATGTGGATGTTGGGTGAAAGATGTCGATGGGTGATGGATGTGGATGTTGGGTGATGGATGTGGATGTTGGGGGAAGGTTGTGGATGTTGGGGGAAGGATGTAGATGTTGGGTGAAGGATATGGATGTTGGGTGAAGGATATGGATGTTGGGTGAAGGATGTGGATGTTGGGTGAAGGATGTGGATGTTGGGTGAAGGATGTGGATGTTGGGTGAATGATGTGGATGTTGGGTGAATGATGTGGATGTTGAGTGATGGATGTGGATGTTGGGTGATGGATGTGGATGTTGGGTGAAGGATGTGGATGTTGGGTGATGGATGTTGATGGGTGAAGGATATGCATGTTGGGTGATGGATGTGGATGTTGGGTGAAAGATGTCGATGGGTGAAGGATGTGGATATTGGGTGATGGATGTGGATGTTGGGTGATGGATGTGGGTGTTGGGTGATGGATGTGGATGTTGGGTGAAGGATGTGGATGTTGGGTGAAGGATGTGGATGTTGGGTGAAGGATGTGGATGTTGGGTAAAGGATGTGGATGTTGGGTGAAGGATGTGGATCTTGGGTGAAGGATGTGGATCTTGTGTGAAGAATGTGGATGTTGGGTGATGGATCTGGATGTTGGGTGATGGATCTGGATGTTGGGTGATGGATCTGGATATTGGGTGAAGGATGTGGATGTTGGGTGAAGGATGTGCATGTTGGATGATGGATGTGGATGTTGGGTGAGGGATGTGGATGTTGGGTGAGGGATGTGGATGTTGGGTGAAGGATGTGGATGTTGGGTGATGGAAGTGTAAGTTGGGTGAGGGATATGGATGTTGGGTGATGGATGTGGATGTTGGGTGATGGATGTGGATGTTGCGTGATGGATATCGATGTTGGGTGATGGATGTGGATGTTGGGTGATGGATGTCGATGTTGGGTGATGGATGTGGATGTTGGGTGATGGATGTTGATGTTGGGTGATGGATGTGGATGTTGGGTGAAGGATGTGGATATTGGGTAATGGATGTGGATGTTGGGTGAAGGATGTGGATGTTGGGTGATGGATGTCGTTGGGTGAGGGATGTGAATGTTGGGTGATGGATGTCGATGTGTGAAGGATGTGGATGTTGGTTGAAGGATGTGGATGTTGGGTGATGGATGTCGTTGGGTGAGGGATGTGGATGTTGGGTGATGGATGTGGATGTTGGGTGAGGGATCCGGATGTTGGGTGATGGAAGTTGATGTTGGGTTCAAGATGTGGATGTTGGGTTAACGATGTGGATGATGGGTTAAGGATGTGGATGATGGGTGAGGGATGTCGATGATGGGTTAAGGATGTGGATGTTGGGTGAGGGATGTGGATGTTGGCTGATGGATGTGGATGTTGGGTGATGGATGTGGATGTTGGGTTAAGGATGTGGATGTTGGGTGAGGGATCTGGATGTTGGGTGAGGGATGTGGATGTTGGGTGAGGGATGTGGATGTTGGGTGAGGGATGTGGATGTTGGATGATGGATGTGGATGGTGGGTGATGGATGTGGATGTTGGGTTAAGGATGTGGATGTTGGATGATGGATGTGGATGTTGGATGATGGATGTGGATGATGGGTTAAGGATGTAGATGATGGGTTAAGGATGTGGATGTTGGGTGAGGGATGTGGATGTTGGGTGATGGATGTCGATGTTGGGTGAAGGATGTGGATGTTGGATGATGGATGTGGATGTTGGGTGATGGATGTGGATGATGGGTTAAGGATGTGGATGATGGGTTAAGGATGTGGATGTTGGGTTAAGGATGTGGATGTTGGGTGAGGGATGTGGATGTTGGATGATGGATGTGGATGTTGGGTGATGGATGTGGATGTTGGGTGAAGGATGTGGATGTTGGATGATGGATGTGGATGTTGGCTGATGGATGTGGATGTTGGGTGAAGGATGTGGATGATGGGTTAAGGATGTGGATGATGGGTTAAGGATGTGGATGTTGGGTGAGGGATGTGGATGTTGGATGATGGATGTGGATGTTGGATGATGGATGTGGATGTTGGGTGAGGGATGTGGATGTTGGGTGAGGGATGTGGATGTTGGGTGAGGGATGTGGATGTTGGGTTAAGGATGTGGATGTTGGGTTAAGGATGTGGATGTTGGGTGATGGATGTGAATGTTGGATGATGGATGTGGATGTTGGATGATGGATGTGGATGTTGGGTGAGGGATGTGGATGTTGGGTGATGGATGTGGATGTTGGGTGAGGGATGTGGATGTTGGGTGATGGATGTGGATGTTGGGTGAACGATGTCGATGGGTGAGGGATGTGGATGTTGGGTGAGGGATGTGGATGTTGGGTGATGGTTGTGGATGTTGTGTGAGGGATGTGGATGTTGTGTGACGGATGTGGATGTTGGGTGATGGATGTGGATGTTGGGTGAGGGATGTGGATGTTGGGTGAGGGATGTGGATGTTGGGTGAGGGATGTGGATGTTGGGTTAAGGATGTGGATGTTGGGTTAAGGATGTGGATGTTGGGTGATGGATGTGAATGTTGGATGATGGATGTGGATGTTGGATGATGGATGTGGATGTTGGGTGAGGGATGTGGATGTTGGGTGATGGATGTGGATGTTGGGTGAGGGATGTGGATGTTGGGTGATGGATGTGGATGTTGGGTGAACGATGTCGATGGGTGAGGGATGTGGATGTTGGGTGAGGGATGTGGATGTTGGGTGATGGTTGTGGATGTTGTGTGAGGGATGTGGATGTTGTGTGACGGATGTGGATGTTGGGTGATGGATGTCGATGTGTGAAGGATGTGGATGTTGGGTGAAGGATGAGGATGTTGGGTGAAGGATGTGGATGTTGGGTGAGGGATGTGGATGTTGGGTGAGGGATGTGGATGTTGGGTGAAAGATGTCGATGGGTGATGGATGTGGATGTTGGGTGATGGATGTGAATGTTGGGTGATGGATGTGGATGTTGGGTGAGGGATGTGAATGTTGGGTGAATGATGTGGATGTTGAGTGATGGATGTGGATGTTGGGTTAAGGATGTGGATGTTGGGTGAGGGATGTGAATGTTGGGTGAGGGATGTGGATGTTGGGTGATGGATGTGGAAGTTGGGTGATGGATGTGGATGTTGGGTGAAGGATGTGGATGTTGGGTGAATGATGTGGATGTTGGGTGAATGATGTGGATGTTGAGTGATGGATGTGGATGTTGGATGATGGATGTGGATGTTGGCTGATGGATGTGGATGTTGGGTGAAGGATGTGGATGATGGGTTAAGGATGTGGATGATGGGTTAAGGATGTGGATGTTGGGTGAGGGATGTGGATGTTGGATGATGGATGTGGATGTTGGATGATGGATGTGGATGTTGGGTGAGGGATGTGGATGTTGGGTGAGGGATGTGGATGTTGGGTGAGGGATGTGGATGTTGGGTTAAGGATGTGGATGTTGGGTTAAGGATGTGGATGTTGGGTGAGGGATGTGAATGTTGGATGATGGATGTGGATGTTGGATGATGGATGTGGATGTTGGGTGAGGGATGTGGATGTTGGGTGATGGATGTGGATGTTGGGTGAGGGATGTGGATGTTGGGTGATGGATGTGGATGTTGGGGTGAACGATGTCGATGGGTGAGGGATGTGGATGTTGGGTGAGGGATGTGGATGTTGGGTGATGGTGTGGATGTTGTGTGAGGGATGTGGATGTTGTGTGACGGATGTGGATGTTGGGTGATGGATGTCGATGTGTGAAGGATGTGGATGTTGGGTGAAGGATGAGGATGTTGGGTGAAGGATGTGGATGTTGGGTGAGGGATGTGGATGTTGGGTGAGGGATGTGGATGTTGGGTGAAAGATGTCGATGGGTGATGGATGTGGATGTTGGGTGATGGATGTGAATGTTGGGTGATGGATGTGGATGTTGGGTGAGGGATGTGAATGTTGGGTGAATGATGTGGATGTTGAGTGATGGATGTGGATGTTGGGTTAAGGATGTGGATGTTGGGTGAGGGATGTGAATGTTGGGTGAGGGATGTGGATGTTGGGTGATGGATGTGGAAGTTGGGTGATGGATGTGGATGTTGGGTGAAGGATGTGGATGTTGGGTGAAGGATGTGGATTTTGGTTGAAGGATGTGGATGTTGGATGATGGATGTGGATGTTGGGTGATCGATGTGGATGGGTGATGGATGTGGATGTTGGGTGAAGGATGTGGATATTGGGTGATGGATGTGGATGGGTGATGGATGTGGATATTGGGTGATGGTTGTGGATGTTGTGTGATGGATGTGGATGTTGGGTGATGGATGTGGATGTTGGGTGAAAGATGTCGATGGGTGAAGGATGTGGATATTGGGTGATGGATGTGGATGTTGGGTGATGGATGTCGATGTGTGAAGGATGTGGATGTTGGGTGAAGGATGGGGATGTTGGGTAATGGGTGAAGGATGTGGATGTTGGGTGATGGATGTGGATGTTGGGTGATGGTTGTGGATGTTAAGTGAGGGATGTGGATGTTGGGTGATGGATGTGGATGTTGGGTGAAGGATGTGGATGTTGGGTGATGGATGTGGATTTTGGATGCTGGATGTGGATGTTGTGTGATGGATGTGGATGTTGGGTGATGGATGTGGATGTTGGGTGAAAAATGTCGGGTGAAGGATGTGGATATTGGGTGATGGATGTGGATGTTGGGTGAGGGATGTGGATGTTGGGTGAGGGATGTGGATGTTGGGTGATCGATGTGGATGGGTGATGGATGTGGATGTTGGGTGAAAGATGTCGATGGGTGAAGGATGTGGATATTGGGTGATGGATGTGGATGGGTGATGGATGTGGATATTGGGTGATGGTTGTGGATGTTGTGTGATGGATGTGGATGTTGGGTGATGGATGTGGATGTTGGGTGAAAGATGTCGATGGGTGAAGGATGTGGATATTGGGTGATGGATGTGGATGTTGGGTGATGGATGTCGATGTGTGAAGGATGTGGATGTTGGGTGAAGGATGGGGATGTTGGGTGATGGGTGAAGGATGTGGATGTTGGGTGATGGATGTGGATGTTGGGTGATGGTTGTGGATGTTAAGTGAGGGATGTGGATGTTGGGTGATGGATGTGGATGTTGGGTGATGGATGTGGATGTTGGGTGATGGATGTGGATGTTGGGTGAGGGATGTGGATGTTGGATGATGGATGTGGATGTTGGATGATGGATGTGGATGTTGGGTGAGGGATGTGGATGTTGGGTGAGGGATGTGGATGTTGGGTGAGGGATGTGGATGTTGGGTTAAGGATGTGGATGTTGGGTTAAGGATGTGGATGTTGGGTGAGGGATGTGAATGTTGGATGATGGATGTGGATGTTGGATGATGGATGTGGATGTTGGGTGAGGGATGTGGATGTTGGGTGATGGATGTGGATGTTGGGTGAGGGATGTGGATGTTGGGTGATGGATGTGGATGTTGGGTGAACGATGTCGATGGGTGAGGGATGTGGATGTTGGGTGAGGGATGTGGATGTTGGGTGATGGTTGTGGATGTTGTGTGAGGGATGTGGATGTTGTGTGACGGATGTGGATGTTGGGTGATGGATGTCGATGTGTGAAGGATGTGGATGTTGGGTGAAGGATGAGGATGTTGGGTGAAGGATGTGGATGTTGGGTGAGGGATGTGGATGTTGGGTGAGGGATGTGGATGTTGGGTGAAAGATGTCGATGGGTGATGGATGTGGATGTTGGGTGATGGATGTGAATGTTGGGTGATGGATGTGGATGTTGGGTGAGGGATGTGAATGTTGGGTGAATGATGTGGATGTTGAGTGATGGATGTGGATGTTGGGTTAAGGATGTGGATGTTGGGTGAGGAATGTGAATGTTGGGTGAGGGATGTGGATGTTGGGTGATGGATGTGGAAGTTGGGTGATGGATGTGGATGTTGGGTGAAGGATGTGGATGTTGGGTGAAGGATGTGGATTTTGGTTGAAGGATGTGGATGTTGGATGATGGATGTGGATGTTGGGTGATCGATGTGGATGGGTGATGGATGTGGATGTTGGGTGAAGGATGTGGATATTGGGTGATGGATGTGGATGGGTGATGGATGTGGATATTGGGTGATGGTTGTGGATGTTGTGTGATGGATGTGGATGTTGGGTGATGGATGTGGATGTTGGGTGAAAGATGTCGATGGGTGAAGGATGTGGATATTGGGTGATGGATGTGGATGTTGGGTGATGGATGTCGATGTGTGAAGGATGTGGATGTTGGGTGAAGGATGGGGATGTTGGGTGATGGGTGAAGGATGTGGATGTTGGGTGATGGATGTGGATGTTGGGTGATGGTTGTGGATGTTAAGTGAGGGATGTGGATGTTGGGTGATGGATGTGGATGTTGGGTGAAGGATGTGGATGTTGGGTGATGGATGTGGATTTTGGATGCTGGATGTGGATGTTGTGTGATGGATGTGGATGTTGGGTGATGGATGTGGATGTTGGGTGAAAAATGTCGATGGGTGAAGGATGTGGATATTGGGTGATGGATGTGGATGTTGGGTGAGGGATGTGGATGTTGGGTGAGGGATGTGGATGTTGGGTGAAAAATGTCGATGGGTGAAGGATGTGGATATTGGGTGATGGATGTGGATGTTGGGTGAGGGATGTGGATGTTGGGTGAGGGATGTGGATGTTGGGTGATCGATGTGGATGGGTGATGGATGTGGATGTTGGATGAAAGATGTCGATGGGTGAAGGATGTGGATATTGGGTGATGGATGTGGATGGGTGATGGATGTGGATATTGGGTGATGGTTGTGGATGTTGTGTGATGGATGTGGATGTTGGGTGATGGATGTGGATGTTGGGTGAAAGATGTCGATGGGTGAAGGATGTGGATATTGGGTGATGGATGTGGATGTTGGGTGATGGATGTCGATGTGTGAAGGATGTGGATGTTGGGTGAAGGATGGGGATGTTGGGTGATGGGTGAAGGATGTGGATGTTGGGTGATGGATGTGGATGTTGGGTGATGGTTGTGGATGTTAAGTGAGGGATGTGGATGTTGGGTGATGGATGTGGATGTTGGGTGATGGATGTGGATGTTGGGTGATGGATGTGGATGTTGGGTGAGGGATGTGGATGTTAAGTGAGGGATGTGGATGTTGGGTGATGGTTGTGGATGTTGGGTGATGGATGTGGATGTTGGATGATGGATGTGGATGTTGGGTGAAGGATGTGGATGTTGGGTGATGGATGTGGATGTTGGGTTAAGGATGTGGATGTTGGGTGATGGTTGTGGATATTGGGTGATGGATGTGGATGATGGATGTGGATATTGGGTGAAGGATGTGGATGTTGGATGATGGATGTGGATCTTGGGTGAAGGATGTGGATGTTGGGTGATGGTTGTGGATATTGGGTGATGGATGTGGATGTTGGATGATGGATGTGGATGTTGGGTGAAGGATGTGGATGTTGGGTGATGGATGTGGATGTTGGGTTAAGGATGTGGATGTTGGGTGATGGATGTGGATGTTGGGTTAAGGATGTGGATGTTGGGTGAAGGATGTGGATGTTGGGTGATGGATGTGGATGTTTGGTGATGGATGTGGATGTTGGGTGATGGATGTGGATGTTGGGTGAAGGATGTGGATGTTGGGTGATGGCTGTGGATGTTGGGTGATGGATGTGGATGTTGGGTGATGGATGTGGATGTTGGGTGATGGATGTGGATGTTGGGTGATGGATGTGGATGTTGGGTGATGGATGTGGATGTTGGTTGATGGATGTGGATGTTGGGTGAAGGATGTGGATGTTGGGTGATGGATGTGGATGTTGGGTGATGGATGTGGATGTTGGGTGATGGATGTGGATGTTGGGTGATGGTTGTGGATGTTGGGTGAATGTTGTGTGAGGGATGTGGATGTTGGGTGATGGATGTCGTTGGGTGAGGGATGTGGATGTTGGGTGAAAGATGTCGATGGGTGAAGGATGTGGATATTGGGTGATGGATGTGGATGTTGGATGATGGATGTGGATGTTGGGTGATGGATGTGGATGTTGGGCGAGGGATGTGGATGTTGGGTGAAGGATGTGGATGTTGGGTGAAGGATGTGGATGTTGGGTGATGGTTGTGGATTTTGGATGCTGGATGTGGATGTTGTGTGATGGATGTGGATGTTGGGTGATGGATGTGGATGTTGGGTGAAAAATGTCGATGGGTGAAGGATGTGGATATTGGGTGATGGATGTGGATGTTGGGTGATGGATGTGGATGTTGGGTGAAAAATGTCGATGGGTGAAGGATGTGGATATTGGGTGATGGATGTGGATGTTGGGTGAGGGATGTGGATGTTGGATGATCGATGTGGATGGGTGATGGATGTGGATGTTGGGTGAAAGATGTCGATGGGTGAAGGATGTGGATATTGGGTGATGGATGTGGATGGGTGATGGATGTGGATATTGGGTGATGGTTGTGGATGTTGTGTGATGGATGTGGATGTTGGGTGATGGATGTGGATGTTGGGTGAAAGATGTCGATGGGTGAAGGATGTGGATATTGGGTGATGGATGTGGATGTTGGGTGATGGATGTCGATGTGTGAAGGATGTGGATGTTGGGTGAAGGATGGGGATGTTGGGTGATGGGTGAAGGATGTGGATGTTGGGTGATGGATGTGGATGTTGGTTGATGGTTGTGGATGTTAAGTGAGGGATGTGGATGTTGGGTGATGGATGTGGATGTTGGGTGATGGATGTGGATGTTGGGTGATGGATGTGGATGTTGGATGAGGGATGTGGATGTTGGGTGAAGGATGTGGATGTTGGGTGATGGATGTGGATTTTGGATGCTGGATGTGGATCTTGTGTGATGGATGTGGATGTTGGGTGAAAAATGTCGATGGGTGAAGGATGTGGATATTGGGTGATGGATGTGGATGTTGGGTGAGGGATGTGGATGTTGGGTGAGGGATGTGGATGTTGGGTGATCGATGTGGATGGGTGATGGATGTGGATGTTGGGTGAAAGATGTCGATGGGTGAAGGATGTGGATATTGGGTGATGGATGTGGATGGGTGGTGGATGTGGATATTGGGTGATGGTTGTGGATGTTGTGTGATGGATGTGGATGTTGGGTGATGGATGTGGATGTTGGGTGAAAGATGTCGATGGGTGAAGGATGTGGATATTGGGTGATGGATGTGGATGTTGGGTGATGGATGTCGATGTGTGAAGGATGTGGATGTTGGGTGAAGGATGGGGATGTTGGGTGATGGGTGAAGGATGTGGATGTTGGGTGGTGGATGTTGGGTGATGGTTGTGGATGTTAAGTGAGGGATGTGGATGTTGGGTGATGGATGTGGATGTTGGGTGATGGATGTGGATGTTGGGTGATGGATGTGGATGTTGGGTGAGGATGTGGATGTTGGGT